>NC_135554.1:4537974-4697974 GCF_964340395.1 Glandiceps talaboti
AAGTTCTGTATTATGATAAGAAAAGAAATATCCTCCCCGGCGGGGAATTGAACCCCGGTCTCCCGCGTGACAGGCGGGGATACTCACCACTATACTACCGAGGACGGGATATGCAAAGTAAAAAAATTATCAAACTTGGAGTTTGTTGTACTAAGAAAGAATGTCATCTACAAAAAGGAAAATACCAATGTATGCAAATATACAGTTTTTTTAGAGTATAATTCGAATATAAGATGACTTGAAAATATAACATATCGGAGTTTAATTGGTCACTATAGCTATCTCTGTTATTTTGAACCTTAGTTACTGATAATCGCTAGTATCCAATGGAGTGCACGTTCTTATGACAACGATAACGCCAGAGAGGTGTTCTGCTATTGGGGTGGGGGGGGGGGTTGTTTTAGAATTTAAGATGTAGATCTTATTCGGTTGTAATTGGTAAAGGCGGGATTCGTCAGATCTCCAACTGTGGTTAACCGAAGAAGTAAAACGTCGTATGATTAATCATCAATGACGACGACGACAACTACAACGATGACGACTGTAAGTACGATAATTCCAATTATCAGAGAAATGGCAGACGATATGAGAGACAGTCTAGTGTATCGTCTTGACTTGTTTTCCATTCCTGGTCTTTTACGGTATGACAGTGCCTGCAAACAAAAACAACATAACCATCAACCATCATGATGAAGTAGTGATATTTTGCACGGGAACTTTAACAATTCGAGAAACAATTGTAACCCTCAAAATAAGAGGAAAGCCTGTTCTCCCATAATTTCATATATTTACTTGCGATGGCCAATATTTTTGTTTACATAAATTCAAATTTAGTCGAATAAACTCTAATATCCGCCATTTGCAGACAAATGCCACGATGATATAGTATTATCGTAGCACGAGTAAAGATACGGCGTGTGGGCGCCCTCATCGACGTACATCAGCCTCTCAAAAGATAGCCAATGAGGGCGGTACGATATATGACGTGAATGCTAGGCTTTTAAAATGAATTATATCACGTCACTTCTTACCTTGGCAGCGAATAGTATTGCGACGACTCCAAGTGGTATAAAACACAGAATGCATGTAAAAACGGCAAACACCATAGCTAAGACCTCCCTACCAGTCTCTGTCGACTCTGTGTGGTCATCATCCAATGACATATTTTGTTGTGTGTTAGCTGACGTAGGTATCTACAGTGAGAAATAACAAACGTGGATCACATAAATACAAAATGATAAATAATTCATACTTTTGATAAACTATTCATCGTTTTCGTACTGGCATGACCTTTGAAATCCGATCATGTTATTAGTATTTATAGTTGGTGTAAAGGTGTACGAGTACCAAAATTAAAGAACTGGATCGCACTAGTGATAGTACAGTTTAACCGATTTTTTTTCCAACCATTTTCATTTCTGCCATGGTGACGATGTCGACAACGACAATACTGGCGCTGGCGGTGCCACTGGTGGTGGTACGTGCCACCGGTGCTCATGGTGGTAGCGGTAGTGATGGAGGTGATGGCGCCACTGGTGCTGATGGTAGTAGTGGTAGTAGTGGTGCCTGTGGTGGCGGCGGCGGTGGTGGTGATGGTGATGGTGGTGGTGGTGGTGTTGGTGGTGGTGGTGGTGGCGGTGGTGGTGGTGATGATGGTGATTGTGGTGTTGGTACGGCGGTGGTGGTGGTGGTGGTGGTGGTGGTAATTGGGATAGATTGACTGTGATAACGATGGTGATGACGATTGATGATGTATGTATGTATGTATGTATGTATGTATGTATGTATGTATGTATGTATGTATGTATGTATGTATGTATGTATGTATGTATGTGTGTGTGTGTGTGTGAGTGAGTGTGTGTGTGTATGCATGCATGCATGTATGTATGTATGTATGTATGTATGTATGTATGTATGTATGTATGTATGTATGTATGTATGTATGTATGTAATGGGGGACCGTTGAATTGTTTATACTGTTAAGTTGGTACGTGGTAGTTTTGATTGCGTTTTACCCTTTCTTTACATTTTATGAATTTAACCATTGAAGTTAGTTATATTAACATGTTTATTATTATAAATTCGTGTTTGTTTTGTTGTATTTATGTTTGTGGCCTTAAATTACTAGTATATATTCTTAATTTATAAGTAATTTTGTGTCAAATAAAAATCAATATACCTTCTTAGTCTCAGAATCTGTCTGCTTGGGAGATTCTTCATAGTTGCTATTTGTAGTCTTACTTGGGGATGGTGGTGTATCTGTTGACTTTTCTGGCTCGACACCACCCGACCCGTTGTTCGAAATGCCATCGCCTTGTGCGAGATCCTCATTCGAAATGTACATAGGATCGTCAAGTTCAGGAGTACTTCTCAAATCTCTCTCAGTTGGTTGGTGGCGCTGTTCATTATTCTCGGTAATCTGACTATGATCCTCGGACTGCATAAGACGTTCCGTTTCTTGGAGCGGGTTTTCGGAATCAGACTCCCGTCTCTGCGTTTCATCGGTATCTCTTTCAATGAGATGTGTTGCCGCTTGATCGCCTTCTTCGTCGTCTTGCCCGGTGGTTGCATAAAGTTCGGAATAACCATAATGCTGATCATGACCGGGAGAGGACGATCCTGCATTGGGATCACGCTCTTCTGGTGTTTGTTTCGTAGATTCGTCTTGAGAATTCGTGACGGGTGAAGATGCATAGTGAAGTTCTGGGGGGAGGGGAAATAAGTAACTCGTTACTAGTTAAAAGAGTGCAGGCTTTCTTGCGCCCATACTTTTGAGTGATACATGTAACAAGGCTAAGGTTAAAATTTATGCTTCCTCACTACCTTTTTAAAAATAAAATGTTAGTACAACTGCCCTAAAATAGTATACCTTCTTAATCTCATCATAAACCCTCCACCAGATGAAGGGTCTATGGTCTCAGCAGGATCTGTCTTTTTTTTAAATCTATTTATTACTCTTCATCACAGGCAAAATGTGATTTACACAATAATGAAAAAATATTAACAATGGAACTAGACAAGACAAAGTGGACAAAGTCATCTAGTTTGATATCATTGCGTACCCAAATTTACATTTATAAAGAAGTGTCAAGTCTGCCATTTCCCTTCTGTACGTTAAGGGTAGAAGATTTAGTTGAGTAAGCCTATCTTTATAATTTAGGTCGGGATAATGTAGAATAAACTTGGTAGCCCTTCTCTGTACCCCTTCTAACATCTGGGTGTGCCAGCCCACAAACAACTACAAAACTCAAGACCACTCCTAATTAAAGCAGTGTATAAGATCTTACTGACATTCTGAGGAGAATAACCTAAAGTACGCTTAATCATGTCTAATTTACTGTAACAGTTTGAATTACTAACGATTCTATTGATGTGAGATCTTCTTGTGAGATTCTCCATAGTCGATATTAGCAGTACTGCTTGGGGATGGCGGTGTTCTTATTATATCTCAACATTTTAGGTCACAATTGTCTATGTTAATAGGTTTTCCTTTTGACGGAATTTATTTGGAGAATACATCAACTGTTATACTTTTCGGCAGATACTGCTTAGGCACTTACATGTATGGTTCTAATCTTTATTTCATTATCACCCTACAATGTAGGGCTTTCAAAAATTGTTAAAAACTCATTTGTTGTTCCTCTGCACGGAAATCTTTAGTAAAAGGCGAAAGATTTATGCGATTTGCAGAAAACCAGAGCATACCCCAATGTTAGCAGAACTGACTGACCAGTTCGAAGACTTCAAAAGTCTGTCTACTGTGGCAATAGACTACAAAGATAATTTTAATTGTTTCCAAAAATAGTTGAAAAGTCACATCCACAAAGTTCCACATGTTTTGCATTAAATAATATTAATTTGAATATAAATAGTCTGTCAATGACACATGTACATATAGGCAGAAAACTTGTGTTTTTGGTAGTAACTCTTCATACTAAAGTTGCAGTGCATTATGGGTGGCATATTAGCTCACCAAATTTAATTTGCATATCAATAGGTTATACCATCGAATACTTTCGGACCATCTATGTACAAAAGAGTTAATTTGAATTAACAATAGCCAGGACTATTCACTGTGATATATTTTATACCTTACACTCCGCTTTAAAAATCTATACAGAAGGAGCTGGTAAATGACTGAAGCTGTGATTGTAAATGTATTTTTTCAAAGACCTACAGAGGTTGTCAAGTCTCTATGGATGACAGCCTGAGTATTTTTATCCCTCAGTAATATTTTACTGTATGTGTTGTCGTTTCGTCTTCTTTTAAACTGATATCCGTTAAAAACAATTCGTTCTAGAAGTTTTTTGTTGCATGTTTTGGCTGAAGGTTTTTCCGAAAGAAAATAATGTGATTATAAAAAATGAATAAAAACATTTCATTCGTCGGCATTACAATAACAGAAATATAGAAACTCGTAGAACTAGACTCACAAGGTCCGACTGGGAGGTCAGAAAGGTCATTGGGCTTATCTTGTGTTCGGTGTTCTCTCCACAAACGACACATGATGTCGTGTACTTCACATCAAGTAATCAAAGTCAACAAAACACAAACCTAAAGTTATTTATGTTCTATCATCAAGAAAACCATTTTATCAACTCGGCTCGCTTGAGGTAAGTCACGTGACTTTGACATTTAAGGTCAACTGTAGTCGGCACACAACCTCAACTTACTACTGATCAGGCTGGAGCAATTATCACTGACTTTTTTTCTAATAATTTTGATAAAGATATACCCTTTCTTAGAACGAAGCAATGAAGCTGAATGTTGTTTTCATTGATATTATATATATATAACTATCTGTCCATGTTCCTGACTTCAAATACAAATACAAAATTGGAGTTCCATACTCATAAAATATCACTTGTATTTACAACTTCTAACTGCTATGCCTCTAATAGGTTCTTACCTTCTTGATCGTCAGCCATGTTGTGATTCTGACATAAAATTCGTCGCAGGCAGTCAGCACGTCATGAAGAAGAAAACAATGTGTCAATATGGTATTCTGCTTAATAATCGACACAACTTGTTAAAACATTAATTTATTTCCCATCCAAACTCTGAACCAAGTTATAACTACTTAACTCTACCATAACCCAGTAGACTACCCGATTTGTGGATTCATATGTTTCCTTTTCTATCGAAAAGTGTTTCTACCGTCATATTGAAAATAACTGAAGTTTAACATGAGCCTATCGTTCATTCTTCTGTCCTTTCCGTGCTACAAATCTTTTATTTTATGGGTGGAAGTCCCTCCTTAACATACTATTGGTGTATAACCCTGATTTATAATGGAATCGTCCATGAAAGCACACCCTGGTACAGAGTTTGACGTGACACCTTGATGACCTCTCTGAATTAACCTACAGTATAGGTGTATCTGGCATGTCAACAAATGACATGCATAATCATTCATCACGCATGTACATCTTCTAGATACATGCACGTATATAAATTAAAGTGTTGAAATATTTGAAACACAACAGTTCTCACTATTGTTCTGAATCAAATACTAGATATATGCGTCCACATCAAACACGTGTTCACTGGTTGAAACCAGTAAGTGTGTGTAGTCTTACTAATACCGAGACAAAACCTGAAATGTATGTTATCTAGTTACTTTGGAGGCTTGGAAGTCAGAGTTCATGAACTTTGACATTTGAATCCGTCACCTCATATCTCCACTTCAGCTTTGAATGCACCTTTAATAAAATAGTCTGGCGTAAAAAATCTGTTTCCTGTCTCAGTATCTGATGACAATTTCAAGCACAATAAAGAATCATCATCAAAATTTTGTATCCATTTTATTTGGTATGATTTGTGTCACTAGGTATGACTACAGGGACATCCTATTTTGAAAAGAAGATATCCTAAACTGATGAGATCTAACTACACGCATTATTAATCTTGATACCTTATATATAATTATTCCTTTACAAAATGTACCGATTCCAATATTAAGAATGAATAAATACATACTAGGCAATTTTAGCACCAGCTGTGTTGCTGAAAAATAAGGCAATACAATATTGACCAAAGTCATTAGAATATAAAAATATATCAATAAATTTCTGTTGAAAATTACGCCTTTCTCTTATATCCATTCTTTTAAAGCATTTATTGACTTTATTCCAGGGTGTGTGCATAATCGCATCACAGAACTTGTAGTTAATATTGAGGTCACGTTGCTTTAACAAGCTTAAGCACAAAGACACGAATCAGTTTTATAAATGGGATCATTACCAAAACGAGTGTTAAAATATGAACTTTATGTGACTTACATATCTTTCATATAACATCTTGGAAAAGTGGTGTGTAAATGAAATGAACACTGGCCAATCCGAATCAGAAAAAAAATACACAATTCATCGATATACTTCTGTATCTATAAATTGTCACCATATATAAATTGATCGATAAAAAGTCGCAAAAATAATTATGTCTAATTCATAACTGAGACAAAATACGTACACAGCTATAGTTTTCGCCAACGTTTGTCAACGTAACCCGCCAAATTATATATAAACACACAGTATATATATATATATATATATATATATATATATATATATATATATATATATATATATATATATATATATATATATATATATGACGTCATTTAACAACTATTTTCTACATCCTAAATTTATCCAACTGAGGTAATATTGAAACACACCTAAGCTTGTCATCTGACGCTTTCACGTCTCATGGATTAATATCGTATCGACGTAATTCATATATATCTATATATAATAGTTTGTTGACTCTAGAACACTCTGATATTCAACCTATCTGTTTTGTTTTTTACTTTGCCTTAATATTATAATATTTCGATTTTTAAAAGATAGTTATACCGTTGTCATGGCAATGTCTATATTCAGTCATCAACGATAATAACAATAACGATGACAGTTAAAATAACAGCACCAATAATAATCGCTGCAATTGATAACTGATAGGAGTACTTGGTGTAGCGAGTAGCTTTGTCTACAAGATCGGGTCTCTTTCGGTAGGAGAGGGCCTGTAAAAAATGAACACAGTAGGCTACATGTAAGTATTAATCGAACAATGGAAGAGTGAAAAAAATACAGCAAACTATTTAAATGGCACAGGCTGACGACTTTAAGCTTTTTTTCACTTGTGTGAAAATACTTACGTAAAACTTCTTCTAGTATAATATTAATGTAGATGTTTACCTTTCATGACATTCAACGTTCCTCGTCTGATGTTGATAACACTGTTGATGCCATACTGAAAGTTTCCTCCGATATTTTAGTTTACGTTTGCTAAATCCTGTCATCAAATAGTTTTAAACATTATGCCTGAATATATACCGTGACCGTTCTGAGTTGTGCAAATAGCAAATTATGGTTAATCATGTATTTAGTAAGTACAGTACAGGTACATTTTGATATGCTGCAACAATTACCTCTCCACCCCCACCCCACCCCAAATATATATATTTATTCGTTGCCCTTTATTATTAAATTTTGAAGTCATACTTTTTGTTCATTCAACAACTTTATAAATGACATGGTACAATGTAATGAGTTATCTTTATAAACGGACTGTGGGTGGTTAGTATTGAAAGGCAGTGTACTAGAATAAATCATTACATAGTCCCATAACACCATCGCCAAACCTTTCACTTAAGTTGTCGGAGGATAGGAATTATTCCACACAAAAATAGTTGTACTGATAGCGTAAACCCTATCAACTTTGAAATCTTAATACTTACCAAGCCAGAGAAAACTATGGCAACTATTCCCAAAGGCCAGAAACACAGAAGACAAGCAAATATAGCAAGTATCATAGCACCAATGTCTTTGCTACTTGCGCCTTGAGTTGGTTCTGTTCTCTCTACTATGGTGATTTGTTGCAACTCTGGTGCAGACGTCATGCCCATCTGTTGAACAGAGAATACCCCCGAGTTAGGCATGACTGTAGTTTGGATTTCAAGGAGGCTATGAAAGAGTCTTGGGTTTGGGAAGACATGGATACAAGACGGTTGGCTACATCCATGGGCCATATCAGTTGCCACAAAACTTATAGCTACTGACGCCACCAAAACACAATCCGAATTATCCTTCATCTTAACCGAACATTTATGATTTACGATTGTTGTTAAACCTTCTTTCTCTATGAAGGCTTCATGTTTGGCCAAGGATTTCAATATAAGGGTCTGTAAAATAGTCCTTCTTGTCCTACCAGACCAGATTTTGCTGTAAATAGAGTTACGAGCTTGGAGGTTCACTTTGAAGAGATGTGAAGCTGCTAATTTTGCCTCGCTCTAATGTACAGCAGGCCTATTCTAAGCCAATTTTGCTAATTTTATTACTCTTTTTCAGACAGATCGCGCGATGCAGAATGGATGAAAACTCAGCATAATCAATGCAGTACAGTCCCCACTGTAATTCATAGCTTTTTGGCAGTTCCATACTTGGGGAGTTGTCGATTGATAGTCTGTCTGTCTGTCTGTCTGTCTGTCTGTCTGTCTGTCTGTCTGTCTGTCTGTCTGTCTGTCTGTCTGTTTGTATATATGTATGTATGTATGTATGGCTGTCTGTCTCTGTCTGTCTGTCTGTTTGTATATATGTATGTATGTATGTATGGCTGTCTGTCTCTGTCTGTCTGTCTGTCTGTCTGTCTGTCTGTCTGTCTGTCTGTTTGTATATATGTATGTATGTATGTATGTATGTATGGCTGTCTGTCTCTGTCTGTCTGTCTGTCTGTCAGTCTGTCTGTCTGTCTGTCTGTCCGTTTGTTTGTTTGTTTGTTTGTTTGTTTGAATTCAACTTTGGTGCATCTAGTAAGGTCTCACCAAAGGAGATTGTTCGTAGCCTAAATAAACGACCGTCTCTGAGTATATGAAAACTGAAAATTTTATAAATTTATAGTTTAATTGCAGCACAGCAATTCACACAACAGAAAATGAGTTTTGGTGGGTTTGGCAAATGGAATTGAAAAATGAAAGTTTTTATGTTTTTCATTAACGTTACAGTAACTGTAAGAATGACCAAACCAATCGGTGACAAAATGTGTCAAATCATGTTGACCTACTGTGAAATCATATAAGCCCAAAGTCTAAAGACACATTATTTGAAGAGGTGGTCACATTTTGAAACCAATCAAAATACTTACCCCACTGTTATACTGCTGATATTGCTGGATCGGATATTGTGGATTGCCATAGTTACTAGGATATTGTTGCATTGGTCCTGGATAGGCGGGTGGTGGTTGGTTACTGGGCATTGAGTTGTAATAGCATTGGTCCTCAGTATTGGTCTTAGGTGGATCTGATGGATAGATGTATTCGTCTTCGGGGTCTGTTTTATTCGTGTTTCTGTCTTTGTCGGGTTTAGCTTCAACGAGTTGAGTCGACACTCTCATTGGTGGAACGACTGGAGGAGGGTGGCCATCCCTTGCAGTCATAGTTTCATATTCGTACGGTTGTGCATAGTCATATTGTGAAAGTTTTGAAACGACTGGTTGTGTGTTATCATATCCAACTGGTACAGAACGAACCGGTTTAGTGTTGTCATTTTCTACTGTCATAGAAGCACGTGGTTGTTTAGCATCACATTCCAAAGCCTGGTTATCGTATACATTGTCCATTCCTGACGTTTTTGAGTGAGGGTGACTCAGTCGTACTTGGTACTCCAGATTGGTGGGAGTGTGTTCACCAATCTGAATGCCATCACCAAGGTTATGCGACATACGCATGTATTCGCTTGGTTCGTGAGCAGGTATGGTCTCGTAATAGCCGTCGGACGCGTTATCTGAAACAAAGTTGTCAAATGCACATGAAATGTATACCAATAATTACATTATGTTTATATGTGTATTTCCAGTGATTTTTAAGGGCTATCATAACAAATGTTTTAAACATAACCTTGAAATTTCGGAGTTCGACGCTTTTCGACACTGGACAGACACATATGGAGGTGTAAAGTTATACATTAATTAATCTATAAGGTCTAAAATTAATTGTTTGGTTCCGGTTACCCGACCCCACCTAGCTTTTTACTACCCATCCTAAACTTTAAATTTGTTTTACGTTTATTCAAGAACAAATAAAATCGCAAAAATTGTGAAGTCTCACGAGAAATAGTGGATGCGGAAACTGACATCAACTTAAAAAGACAATATAAAACTGTTCTTCCAATCTGTAATGGCTGTAGATCTGATAGGAAGAAACCAATAAATGAGAGACCATACGGAAAAAAGTGGAAAACCTTGACATAGACACTCATACAGAAAAAAAAAAAAAAAAAATCTACATACCCCACCTATTCTAAAATTGAGCTTAATCGGAAGACCACAAAGTTGTTTAGGGTATCTGAATTAACAAACTTTATTTACGTGACGTGTTTACTTACTGTGGATGACGTCATATGTCCAACCCTTTGCTGTTAATGTCCATGTTACTGTACAATCAATGTCGTTAACAAAAAGACACGAAATGCCCACGAGACTATAGATTCTAGGCTACCATTGACAGTCCCTGTTTATAATTTTTATATTGCAGTTGATGTTGAACTTGAACTCTGAAACTCCACTGTGTTTCTATAACACTGTATAAATGTTACTAATAATATTATATGTACTAGTGCATACAAAGTCAACCATTTGGTCACTGATTGATTGATTGATTGGTTGGTTGGTTGGTTGGTAGAGTGAGTGAGTGAGTGAGTGAGTGAGTGAGTGAGTGAGTGAGTGAGTGAGTGAGTGAGTGAGTGAGTGAGTGAGTGAGTGAGTGGGTGGGTGGGTGACTGAGTGAGTGAGTGAGTGAGTGAGTGAGTGAGTGAGTGAGTGAGTGAGTGAGTGAGTGAGTGAGTGAGTGAGTGGGTGGGTGGGTGGGTGGGTGGGTGACTGAGTGACTGACTGAGTGACTGACTGACTGAGTGACTGGGTGACTAACTGAGTGAGTGAGTGAGTGAGTGAGTGAGTGACTGAGTGACTGACTGAGTGACTGCAGAGTGACTGACTAACTAACTAACTGATTGATTGATTGATTGATTGATTGATTGATTGATTGATTGATTGATTGATTGATACAAGGTAGTCATAAGGGATGCGAATTAATGGAACTACACACATATTCAATGAGTAGCATGCCATCCATACTGTATCCACTGCCGGGTGTGTTATACGTCACATGGTCAGAAATTAATCTACTTATAGTGATTTGTACACTTAGATAGAACCAAAACATATTACGAAACAAAATTTTGAAAATTCGACTTCAACAAAACGAGTCAAATCAAGTTGGCGATGATACTAACGTATCTTACCTGTGTGAACTTCCATACTAGCTTCAACGCTCATCACGTCTGCGGAATACTGTTAAACTATCGCAAGATGAGGGGATAATTCGTCTGGTACAACTCCACCCGATGTAGTCATAATGCAACATTGAGTCGTCCAATCCCCGAACCAATTAGTGAATTAGTGACCGATTATACCACCGTATCACGCTATTGAGTGTCAGTAACAGATAGGGGGCTATTCGTTGAATATTCGTTAAGTTCAGTGTGAACAGTAATTTTAGATGGGCTACCATCATCCTCAATAAAGGGCATCCGAGCTTGTGACGTAAAGATTGTGACGTAAAGATTGTGACGTAAAGACAACGACCAAGCCTAAAATAGTTATCTATAATTGTTTATGATAACTAAATATTAACTTGAAGTTGGAGCAAATTTGGGCGACCCTTGTCCTCAGTTGAGGGCATCAGAACTGATGACGTAAATGACATCGGCCCATCTTTAAATAGTTACTGATAATTTAAATAGGGATTTGGAGCAAATTGGGATGACCGTAATCATCAGTGAAGGGCGTAGGAACTGGTGAACTAAAAACATCAGCCCGTCTAAAAATATTTAACTATCACAGTTTACAATATTTGATCACTGAGTGTAAAAGTGCTATATGAACATTACGACCCGTCTCGTTTGACACTTACATGTGTTTCAGTAATGGTACCTATATCTATTCGTTCGTTCGAATTCTTTCCAGTGGTTTCACCGTCACCGTGTTATTCGATTAAACCTTCCCTGTTATCCATTTACAGTCATTCAGTAAACATTACTTCTATCATAGACATGCTTTTCATCTAGTTGCTTTAATTAGTTTACATAATAATGATGTATGGAAAACTCTACAGTCAAAATCTACAGTATTGTCCTGTACTTTTTTCTTCAATTCAACTTGATAACGTTGAATATATCACTCACTATTGAAATCACTAGCAAACATTTATGCATGGCACCGGTTGTGAACAGTTATATTTTCTTCCATTTTTGTCAAAAGATGATTATATTCCTTTACAGTGTAAAAGTAATGGGTTGCCGGGGAATATGGGTATAGCTCGTGATAGGGGGAAGCACTCAACTTGGCAGCTCGAGGTACACAGAATCATAAGTTGGCACACACTGGATAAACTCACACTTGGTTAGGGTTTGAGGTTCCGTTGATAATGAATTTAATGCCCAAGGAGAAAGCACCTTCATACATCTACATATATTAAAGTTACTAGAAACCTAATTCAACCTAAGTTACAGTATCGGGTTGAACAGTTCTGCAGCACGCCAGCATTCCATGACTCGTCAAGCATCAAAACGTCAACTATCTGCCACCGTGGTGTCATAGACCAATCAACCCTAAACGTCGTCTAAATCTCACTTTATATACCCTAGCTAACCTATCCCTAAGATAAGCGACAGTGAACTTGAATTTCTAACTTTATGAACGTTAAGACATGTCTACTACGTCAGAACACGTTAATTAATTCCATTTCTATTGACCAGTATCATGTGGCGCAATCTTGGCTAGAGTTAGCTTCTGATTGCAATGTCTAATTTTCAAGCAAGTTCGAACAAATAAGTTTCCAAGATGGTAGTTGGAACGAGATTATCAAATATAATATTGTACGATGGCTACATACTGGTGCAATAGAAATGATAGAATCTTGACAACATAACGCATAGGTTGTTTTAGCACTTCATCAACCCTTGTATTTTATTGATATGTTCTGTAACTAGTGTAGTAGGTAATACATGTATAAGTATATATACACACATACATACATACATACATACATACATACATATATACATATATACATATATACATATATACATACACACATACATACATACATACATACATACATACATACATACATACATACATACACATACATACATACATACATACATACATACATACATACATACATACATACATACATACATACATACATACAAACATACATACATACATACATACATACATACATACATACATACACATACATACATACATACATACACACACATACATACATACATACATACATACATACATACATACACACACATACATACATACATACATACATACATGCATACACACACATACATACATACACATACATACATACATACATACATACATACATACATACATACATACATACATACACATACATACATACATACACATACATACATACATACACACACATACATACATACATACATACATACATACATAGATACATACATACATACACACACATACATACATACACATACATACATACATACATACATACATACATACATACATACATACATACATACATACATACATACATACAAACATACATACATACATACATACACATACATACATACATACACACACATACATACATACACACACACGTACGTACGTACGTACGTACATACATACATACATACATACATACATACATACATACATACATACATACATACATACATACACACATACACACACACACACATACATATATATATATATATATATATATATATATATATATATATATATATATATATATATATATATATATATATATATATATATATATATATATATATATATATATATATATATATATATAACTCGGTGAGTATCAATCTGCTAAGACAGTGCTCTAAGGAACAGACCGGTCCCCTAATGTTACAAAAACTATTATACCCTTAAAATACAGCGAAATAGTGTGGAAATCAAATATGGCAGACAGGTATTAGAAACAATGCTCTTCAGGCCAAGGAAGTTTTGATGATTCACGATATAGAATTCAAGAAGTAAGTACATTATTCAAATAGCAATGTCATTTCTGTGGCCATAACAGATGCAGTTTGTTTTTTATAAAAATATATCTGTCAATGATCTTGAAGGCTTTCAACAGACCATTTGTCACAGTTCCTATAGTATAAAAGAAACGTGCTTTGGTGGTTTAAGCAATCAATCACTCCCGCTGGTGCCATCACTTCTTCTTCTCCTAACATCACACTATCAAACTGACATACAAATTGATACAACAATAATAGAAAGTGCGTTTACGTAGATTCAATGTTTGTAGTGGTTTCTTTATGTCTGTGAAAGTTAGAGAAACGACAATTTCTAAAGGAACAGTGCAAACTTTCAACATACAAAGTTGATTTTATTGATTTAATTTCAAAACAAATTCAACGAGTTCCCAATGTACATTCCCTTCTAGGCATCTATCAGACAATACTCGATCATTCACGGTACCGGTCTAAATAAAGTTTGTATAATTCTTTGATATTTTAGTGCACCATTGATTGGTGAAATCAGTTGGTGGAAGGTATATGCTCAAATGAACTTTTATTGATAAACCATTAGCATAATTTATTCATTCATTATAAAACTGGATTATTAGCTATAGTATGTAATCCTAGTTTACTTAAAAAAAAGATCTAAGATTTGTATAATTACTATAATTAATGTAATAAGGTTCATATTATGTAAAGGTATTGACAAATGAGGTTGACCCGATGTTGTTGTTTTGGTGACGTCATGATGCAATAAAAGGGAAATGCAACTACAGGAAATATATGTACTCTCATAAACTTTGGGTTCTGGAGTATCATTTCATGATTTCATAATCACATCAATTTTGCACAATTGCCAAGAAACACTAAATTTAAACTTTCTTTCTCCTCTAGTGTGTTCAAACTGGTCCACCGTTGCACCATGGGACTTAGCTGACATACGTAATTAATAGATGGACACTGAATAGTTATGTCTATGAGCAATACGCACTGAGAGTCATGAATATTCAGTGTGCATCTAATATATATGTCTGCTCTCTTTAAGTGACACAGAAGCATCATATGGGAATCTTTAGAGCCCAATTATTGAATTCTTGTTAGGATATAGCATCACAAGACTTAATGTGTTAGGGAAAGTTTTACAATATGACATTTTCAATGGCGGAGGATGGGGGGGGGGGGGGGGGGGTGGTACCTTACGTGAATGAGGAATCGTTAATATTGGAACGCATGAATGGTGAATTGGTGAGTCATTCGTTTGAAATAAACAATATGAACAATATCCAACTCATGTACGACAACACATAATAATGCTGAAAATTCCACTCATGAATTTAATAAAATAACAAAACAAATTTAAGTGCTTTAGCAAAACGATTCAAACTTGTCTACAGGAAGTAAACAAAAACAACAGGGGTCATTATTTTGTATTTGAATGGTAATAGTTAACACCTTGTGATATATTCTGAGTTTTTATTTTCTTAGCAAATGTGATAAATGTTACATCATGATTTCAAAATGCACAGTTTACGAGTAAATATACTGAAAAACTATCATTGCTATCCAAAGTTTTTGAAAAGTTGCATTTTTATCAGCGAAAATATCAAACAATCTGAGAAATAAAAAACCCAAAATAGATCAGGTGTTACTGTTGTGTTCATTACCATGGTGATATTATCCTAATTGTCTCGTGGACTGCTGAGGGCGCACTCACCACTATCACTCACCACTATCGTACGTACGTACGTGTGTATGTATGTATGTATGTATGTATGTATGTATGTATGTATGTATGTATGTATGTATGTATGTATGTATGTATGTATGTACATGTATGTATGTATGTATGTATGTATGTATGCATGTATGTATGTATGTATGTATGTATGTATGTATGTGTGTGTGTGTATGTATGTATGTATGTATGTATGTATGTATGAATGTATGTATGTATGTGTGTGTGTGTGTGTATGTATGTATGAATGTATGTATGTATGTATGTATGTATGTATGTATGTATGTATGTATGTATGTATGTATGTATGTATGTATGTATGTATGTATGTATGTATGTATGGTCTTTGTTCAGTACTTCTAGATACATTGAGATATTGTATAAAACTTACTGAATGAACTCTACATGTCATTTATTTCTTTTCTCAAACTCATTGTATGAAAAACAAACACTGCTGCATGTTTACCGTAATTTTATTTTCTGTTGACATTAGTTGAATAAACTTTCCTTCATTTGGTTGGTTATAGACCATAGGAATGTATTTCTTTCTTTGAATATCAAAACATGGACAAAATCATAAGAAAATGGTATTCATCTTCGATTTCATTTCTCTCACACAACAAACAAATCCCTTGGTTTCTGTCAGTTCCAAGTTTACGATCTGTTTAAATTCTTAACAAGTGGGAGGAACAACGAAACCGAGTAAGCATGTGGATATGTGGTGGTATTTTGACGAGAAAAAGATATTTTCCAGTTCAAGTGTAGTCTTAAAATCCCTGTAGCGTGTCAACTTATCAATCAAGAGTACTTGTCAGGTTTCATACAAATACCTCCTAAAAACTTCAGCAAAAGTTTTCATAAAAATGTTTTCGTCAACATTGGTTTCATTTGACCACATCTCTTCTAAGTTACTTAGGTGCAAACATTTTTTAACATGATGTACCCAAGTTGATTTGGATCAGATACCCGATAGTTCAATATCAGGTAACATCTTATAACATTTCTTTGGATAGGATATCTATAATCGGGCATTTTGAAAAGTTTAATACAATATTTAATGCATCTTTTTGCTGTGTGTAGGTAAATAGGGTATCGTCCACACTTTCCCAAGACAGCCACGTTTGGTGCATTTGTTGGAACTCCCAAGACAGCTACGACATGTAAACAACTATACTCTCTCTAACCAGTCATATTTATCCAACCCCTACACTTCTGAGCCATAAGTTATTATTGGTAAAATCATAGAATCAAATATCTTTTAAAATGCATGATGTGGAAGCATACCTATTTTCTTTGTAGCTCTGACAATACCCATGAAAGCCTGTTTTGTTTGTTGTGCTAGTGATTTGGTAGCCACAGACCTACACGAAAATAACAAACCTAAATATTTATAATACGGAACTACATTTACTCGTTTATCGTTAAAGAACCAAGTCTCAGCTTTCGAAAGATATCCCCTTGCTTTAAATGCAATGCCTTTTGTTTTGGACAGATTCATCGACAATCTCCATGTTTTACAATAAGAATCAAGGCAATTTAATAGACGTTGTAAACCAGTAACAGTATCTAAAAAGAGTACAATATCATCTGCGAAAAGAAGACACAACATTTCTATAAAATCAGGACAGAGCTGTATACCACTATTTTCATTGTTGTGTATGAGTTGAATTAATTCATTAATAATGGTAAGGACATAATCGCACTGCGACCCCCCCCCCCCTTTGTAAATGTTAAGGCACCCTTATTGGATTAATTATTACTATTTGGATGGAATAACTTTGGCATTTGAATTTTTCAATAAATGGCCAATGTCTTATCAGTATCGAAGAAATGAACATAATGTTGCCATGACAACAGTTTAGAAGACTACAATAATGAGAATGGTAATTACAATGATGCCAATGATTGTAGACGTGATGGATAGGTATAGAGAATAGTCCGTGTAACGATCAGCATTATCTTCACCATCACGTGTACTGGTTCGTTGATAAATTGCCTGAAATGAAAATAATAGAGATAAGATGAGTAAATAAACAACATAGGACCAGTCTGTCTGTCTGTCTGTCTATCTGTATATATGTATGTATGTATGTATGTATGTATGTATGTATGTATGTATGTATGTATGTATGTGTTCCTGCCTGCCTGCCTGTCTGTCTGTCTGTCTGTCTGTCTGGCTGTCTGTCATTGTGATTTGTATAATGTTTATCATGAATCCTGAATAAATAACTGTTGATATGTATGTATGTCTATCTGTCAGTCATCGAGTCAATCAATCAGTCTATCTCTGTCGCTCACTGTTATTTCTATCTTCCTGTCTAGCTATATCTCTCTCTACATATGAATGAATCAATCTGTCTGTCTGTCTGTCTGTCTGTCTGTCTGTCTGTCTGTCTGTCTGTCTGTCTGTCTGAGGATAAAGTACAATCAAATTTAGCTCACTGTCTGAAAACGCACTACAAGACCATGGGCATACTCACCATTCCTGAAACAGTGATAGCAGCAATCCCTACTGGCCAGAAGCAACACAGACATGCTACTATGGCATATACCATTGCTCCAATGTCTTTGGAAGTCACTGACTTACGCTCGCTACGTTCAATAACAGTGATGTTCTGAGAGTATGGAGCGACGACCTGAAAGAAAACATCATGATAAATTGGATTATATGAGTAATAATAACATAATTATAATAATGATATCTCATTATGATATCAGTAATTAATTGTAGTCTCTGCAATCAAACTGATAGGATTACATACTTCACATTGTCACCTCTAACCTACCAAGTCCCTTTTTATACAACAAAATCATGGCTTAAATCTTGCCGTAGAACTTTAGCTATATCAGAAACAAATGGTATAGCGACAAGGTTCTAACCATCCACCTCTCCTCCTTCTCCATCACCACCACCACCACCACCACCACCACCACCACCACCACCACCACCGACGCCGCCGACGCCGCCGCCGCCGCCGCCGCCGCTGTCGTCGTCGTCGTCGTCGTCATCATCATCATCATCATCATCATCATCATCATCATCATCATCATCATCATCATCATCATCATCAACATATCAACGACATTCTTATTATTTGGAAATGTTTTCAAAATATGGTATCGTTGAGATCAAACTTATCGTGCTTACCACTGGGTATTGAGGGTTTTCACCAAAGCCTGATACTGCACCAGGAACTGTACTTGGTGTGTGATAACCAGATTGTTGGTTGGGATCTACCGGAACAGGCAGTGGTTGAGTGGGATAGGGTCCAGGTAATGGCTCTTTTCCTGTATACGGTCCTGATCCAATAGAACCAGACATAACTTACAGAAAGTTCATTGTAATCTTGTAGAATTAAATGTAATTAGCTTTATACTTACGAAATGAGATGACCACTGAGAAGTCATCTAACCAGTCATTGGCTACACCTGAATAGTTGCACACACCTACATCCCCATCTCACACTTCCTTTAATGCGCTGAATAAAACTTAATTTACACACCTTTCCATCCTGTCAGGATCCCTCCCCAAATCAAATATCTAACGCAATGACTTATCGTGTATAGACCATTACATCCCAAACATCGAAATATGTATTTACTTTCCTTCGACTCTCAGCTCAGCAACATCACATAACATAACACTAAATCTGATTCAGACCCAATACACTTTGTGACATTTCCTTCAATCCACTAAAATCAATCAGTAGCGTATTTGATAAGTTCGAGTTTGGGCTCATACGAGGAAAATAGAATGAAGTGATTATTTCATATCCCCCCCCCCCCCCTGTTTCGCACGATAAAATGTCTATGAACGACATTCGACTACAGGACGTAATGTAAAATGGTGGTGATACAAATAAAAACTTATACAATTTCGATTTGCGATTCAAATACATCAATGCTACTTTTTTATCTGTATTTTATTCGCACAATGCAAATGTAACTATGTCTTATTATCTGGTGAAAGAATTAATTCAATTCCATTGTGAAAATGATTGTAAAATCGTCCTACCAAGAAAATTGACCTACTCAGTTCTTGGAATTGTGTCATGTTTAGATATCGCTAAAGTGTGTAGTGAAAATAATTATATAGAATACTTTTCAATACACTTATTTCACTACTATATCCTTCTTATAGCTATGTTTTCGTATTTATAGAATTTAAAAAAAAATGTAAATTTACATAGGTCGGTTCAGTGATAAGTTATCGCGATCAGCGTCAAAGTCCACTTAAGGCCTGCTAGAAAGACGATTTAGATAACAAAAGTTGTTGATCGCATTCTTTTCAAATGTATCCATTTCAAGTCAAATTTGATGACAGAAATCACCAGAAAGTGTGTTCAAAAGGTTCCATGTCTCAAGATGTGTCATCTGAGATTAGAAACAGTGGATAAATTTACTTTCGTTTTTGCAGTCCAGCCATTCTTACACACGTAATGTTTTGAAAGCCGACTTTCGTTCACCTTATGGTGAATTACGCAATCCTGGTGTTATATATCTCATAGTTTGAAACATCTGATGGTATTTTAGAATCCCATGATATTTCTTGATAACCTACCTTGGATCTCCATGTCTATAACGTAGATGTGGCTGGTATCAAATGCGGTAACGGTTAATTGTTTGGTACGTTGCTAGGCTATAAGTTAATATTAATGTAATATGATAACTTTTGTATAAAATAAGTCAAAATGTAACCTCAAGATGTAACCCTATAATGATGACCTTTAACCTTTTGACACTCCCACCAACCCAACTGGGTTTTTTTGCAGTAATCACAGAACGAAAATTCCACCAATTAATGAATAATGGATTATTCCATTTCTGCATCTAAAGTAGCTAACCAATTTATCAAGATGCCACTAATGGAGCCTTCAGTATTTATGGGGGGGGGGGGGAATAGAGGTGTCACTTTTTATAAATCAGCTTTTGGGCGAGGGTCATATTTTATGTATTTTTTCCGTCATCCCATCAGGTATGCTATTAGTCTATATCAATCTAATTGCTGCTGACAACCAATGTAATGAATGAATTGATTGTCATATCAGTTGTGGTGTGAGGAGAGCAGTGGATCTCACTGGTGTAATGTTGATAATGTTGTGAAGATCATGACCTTGGTCCCGACAATTTTGGGATAGTTAGGGAGTTGTGGCCGTCAGCTCAGCCAAACACATGTATTTATTAATGCAGTGCTAGTGCCATCTCACACACCCGCATGGCGGTAGTAGTGGGACATGACCAGTGCCGTTTAAACTTTCAAAATTAGGCCTTAAACACATCAACAAAATGTTAGCCCTATGTGATCGGTGAGGGCGCACAGTACAGGGCTAGGGATACAGGGATCCTAGTATACAAGTGCAATTATGCAGTAGATACATACAAAACAACCCAAGTTTTAGCTATTTATGCGAAGCTTCGAGGACTGTGAGAGAGTCTAGCCTCATACGTTTCTTAAAATATTAGACGATAATTTAGAAACTGCTACACTTAACCTACATTTAGTTAGGCAAGCTCCGTCACAATTTATGGTAAAAACGTCCGGCAATTGTTAGGAACTTCGCTAGCTTCTAATCATACAAAATGTAAA
This sequence comes from Glandiceps talaboti, assembly GCF_964340395.1. Lineage (NCBI taxonomy): Eukaryota > Metazoa > Hemichordata > Enteropneusta > Spengelidae > Glandiceps > Glandiceps talaboti. Next base: position 4,559,429 of record NC_135554.1, read on the forward strand.
CTACTATAATGTAAACACGTTGAAATTAATAATTAAATATTAATTGGTTAATATTCATAACCCCCGGATGTACCCATAGCATGATATTGATCAATTGACTTTCTTCTATACTAGTTTGGGGCTTGGTGGGATAATCTCCCATTAGATAAGAAGCAAATAAATCCTGTAACCGCTGCTTTGGTAAATTATAAGGTCAGGGTTTTTTAATTTAGATAAGAGGAGAGGAATGGACGAGATGTGTTTATTTTGTCAATAAAAAGATCATTACATACAGCTGAGAAATGTAGCCAGTGAAAGAAGATACGTATACAGTTTTATATCACACAAAAAACACTCAACCAACCGACCGACCGACCGACCGACCGACCGACCGACCGACCGACCGACCGATCGATCGATCGATCGATCGATCGATCGATCGATCGATCGATCGATCAATCAATCAATCAATCAATCAATCAATCAATCAATCAATCAATCAATCAATCAATCAATCAATCAATCAATCAATCAATCAATCAATCAATCAATCAATCAATCAATCAATCAATCAATCAATCAATCAATCAATCAATCAATCAATCAATCAATCAATCAATCAATCAATCAATCAATCAATCAATCAATCAATCAATCAATCAATCAATCAATCAGTCAATAAATAAATCAATCAATCAATTAATCAATCAATCAAATAATCAATCAATCAATCAATCAAATAATCAATCAATCAATCAATCAATCAATCAATCAATCAATCAATAATGATAATAATGCTTTATTTCCCAGATTCAAAAAGACATTATAATAAGATACAAATACATAAGAAAATTCTTACTTATTTCAATAAGATGGGAAAACGGGGAAAATGGAAATTAGTTGTCTGGCAACTCATCAAGTCCGTTCCCGCTTATTTAAGTGTCTTAACAAAATTCAACAAATATCTCTGGACAAACTGTTTGTATTTTCTGAAAATAAATGTACAATGGATTTCTTCATTACTGGGGTCCAATATTTACAAGCCTTCTCTCAAGAAGTTCACAAAATGTTTAACACTGAACTTTACAGGTGTAATAAACAAATTGAGGGAAACACATTCATTAACTTTCAGTATATGCAGTTGTCATGGGGAGGGTCATGTTTTACAAAATGCGATAAAGGGGAGAGTCACTTTTTACAAATGGAGAATGGGGGGGGGGGTCATGTTTTACTTAACAGACCATGTGTGATTTCTTCCGGCCCTCCCCCTTGTCAATTAATGGAATCCGAAGTTTGCTTTCTTAAGATATTGTCTACTTACCTGCCTGTTTATCTGTCTGTCTGTCTGTCTGTCTGTCTGTCTGTCTGTCTGTCTGTCTGCCTGCCTGCCTGCCTGCCTGCCTGCCTGCCCGCCCGCCCGCCCGCCCGTCCGTCCGTCCGTCCGTCCGTCCGTCCGTCCGTCCGTCCGTCCGTCCGTCCGTCCGTCTGTCTGTCTGTCTGTCTGTCTGTCTGTCTGTCTGTCTGTCTGTCTGTCTGTCTGCGTATAAAATGCTACTTAGGCTTGGTTTGTATATCCTATTATGACACATTGATTCAACTACTATGACACTCTATAGGCATCATACTGTCAATCATTGACACCATAGTCCTGTCACGATATCCCTGTTTCTATTTAATTTAAAAATTTAACCCTTGACCTTTGTTTAAGGTTGCGATAGTAATGATGGTACTAAAGTCTAGCTGAAGCAACCAGTTATTTTTAACACATACCGTTGAACATTTGCCAAACATACACACATACAACCATTTCCAACAAAATGCTGTGACGATCACTATGATAACTCGAGAGAAATGTAAGTCTGTTTTTTTTCTACGAGAGATAAATAGATGTATACACGTGGTAGATATATATTACTGTCCATGTTTGTGTTACTAGAACCTTGAACAGTGTTGATATTCGGTGTTTGAACTGACTGTGATATTTGGCACAGTTCCCTGTGTACACGTTGACTATACTGTCGTAATCAACACAGTAACCAAGTCTTCTGTCTTTCATAGATTAACCGTCACTCTTAATCTCAAATATGATTATCGCATATGCTGAATTTCTTAATCCAATCATAATATAATCCTAGTGTTGATGTTTGATGATAATCGATCGGTATATACAAGAACAAAAACAGAACTACCGGTAACGAAAAAATGGCGTCACGGAAATATTTTCAACTACTCCAATCTGACCTATTACAATATACAGTTGCAAACAACCTTGTCAACCGCCATTTGCGATTTTTGTCATTTTTTGGTTGTTTTTGTTTGCTTTAACTTGTTGTGTGCTAGTTTTTCATTTATTCTTAAAATTGTTGTCCTCAAAATATAAGTAAAAAAATCTTTACAAATACTGGATAGTTCTTTAAGTAAATAAACACTTATCTCCCAAGAAGTCCAGAGAGGGCCATCGTTCATGGGTTCAGTGTTAATGCAGGAGGAAACCCGGCGGAGTATCCGAGGAAAACCTGCGTCATTCGGGAGATTCAACTGAACGACAACTGTCTTACTTTAATACAGCGGGCAAATTTTAATCAAACCTTGAATGAAATTTACCAATCAAACCCTGAATGAGTGCGAACCCCGGCCGCAGTGGTAAGATGCAAGTAAAGTAAAGTAAAGTCGTCGCCGCGCTCCGATCAGGACGACTTTAGTTTAGATAAAACGTAGCAAAAAAGGCGCGAGCGACTGTCGACAGTCAACCACTCGCGATCTACCACCGACAACTGCAAAACGTTCAAAGTCACCATCAATTCTCCCCTTTTTCTTAATAAGCTTTCGAAAGTATAATTATGATAATATTCTCCGACTTCTATTTTTTTTATGCAGTCAGAAATACTTTATGACATGAGGGGATATCTATAGTCTGGATGCCAACGTGCTCTCTAACTAAACCACGTCTAGTCAAACTCCCTCAATCAACACGGCAATGCATAAAGTTATTAATCCAATCAGTGAATATCAACTGTTATAAATAACGACTTAAATATACCATATTTTTTACATCACATAACTGCCCCAATAAACACTAACTTTATGAAGAACTATAGTGGTCTGGGGTTATTGGTTAGAATGTTGTGATTGAATAACAAAGACATGATGTTAACTTTGTGGGTGGCTGTGGGTGAATTTTATATTCCATCCCATGCATCTCGGGACTTCTAGAGTAACGACTTTGACTATACTGTGAGTTGAGGGGATCTAGACTAGGATTTTCACTACTCGTATCGTCTTTGCCTTGTACTGAGAGACAAGGCAGGGACATCTCACTAGGGTCTAATTGTCCATTGATAATATGATACATGCCATTAGAAACAAATTATGATACATCATTATGTCAAAAAATTAATTTATTTATTTATTGTCTGTTAAGTTCAACATTGAACTATGTATCATAAGTTAATATTAATATTTTTGTTTGCACGGGTTGTGTAAGTTTTCAGGGATGTGAATTTGTTGGTCAGTATTGTTGTACCCATATACATATACAATGTACATGTAGTTCCAATCTGATTCACGATCGATATTGTAAACCTTACGGTGACGGTGTGGAAACCAGTACATGCACACTGAGTGATGATCGGGTTTGCTAGCAATGTCATGACGTATTTACATTTGATATAATTATCACAATAACGTTGTTGATGCATTTTTTCAATATTCACATATCGCTATTGTGATGTCCTATTTTGCCCACAGTGCCTCCGTATTCTGTTGGTGAATCGCCACCATCGTATGCGATTGCCGTTGGTGGCGCTGAGCCACATTATACAGCTGACAACGGAGTTTCGATTCCACCTGCACAGTCACAGAGGGTCCACTATAGGTCTGATGGTACGATACATGTGAGTTGAAATCATTTGTCCTCAACCCCCAAAAATTGAAAAATTTGAATCATGCGTTACTTAGATGATGATGATGATGATGATGATGATGACGACGACGACGACGACGACGACGACGACGACGACGATACGATGGTGATAGTGGTAGTGGTGGTGATTTACAAAAATGAAATGACATTTGCTTCTATCTATAAAGCAAATCTCTCTCTCTCTCTCTCTCTCTCTCTCTCTCTCTCTCTCTCTCTCTCTCTCTCTCTCTCTCTCTCTCATTTGCAGGTGGAACTCACTCAAGTTGAAAGCGATGGCAGACGGTTACGAGACACACATGTTGGTTCGAATTATAAAGATATCGTAGGATTAATCCTGGCACTATTTACATGTTTCTTCTGTTTCTGGCCACTTGGAGTGGTAGCAATTATATTCTCAGGCATCGTAAGTTAAGAATACAATATGCTGACATTTGTAAAAACTGAAAATACAGATCGTAAATCAGAGATGATGACGAAAGTTTACGATTGGAATTGATGTTAATCTTGATTTAATATACTCATAGACTAACAGCCCAGTTCATAATCTACCATCATTTGAAGTCTGCTCATGTCATGGCACTATTAAAGTGTTCTTATGCCAAACATTTTTGAAAGATAACTTCTTGATTTTTTTGTAACATTCGGGCACACAATATTCAGACTAACAATGCCAACGATAGCATTGCTGTCAACATGTTAGTGCAAAAGATGGTGGTATTTACAAAAATCCATGTTTAATCGTACCTATATCTTTTTTCTTCTCCTGTAGGCATTATCATATCGTGGTCGGGGCAGTACAGCGACAGCTAACAGTATGACAACTGTATCTATTCTGATTTCACTTGTGACTTTGATTATCGGTATTGTAGTTATTATCATTGTGGTCAAAGCTGGAAAACAATACAGTCATAACTACCACCAAGACCATGACGAAAACTCAACAGAAGCGGAACTCGATTTAGTTCGATAACAGAAGGCCTAATAAAATAGCTTTACAGTGTATTTGGTGTTTTCCCCATACTATGATTCTGGATGCAAGGCTACTGATAGTCCTTGCTACTTGCAAAAGACACGTGGCTGTGTAATCACCCACAGGCGGCTGAGAAGGGTATCGATATCAACAAACCGTTTCAGACGAGTCTTTAAGTAACAGTTGTTTAATTTAAAAGTGTACTTATCATGAAATGTATCATGTTTTAAAGAAAAAAACCATAAAATTCAAATCGAAAATTTTGAAAAGAATAACGACACTTTGTTATGATTATTGGAAGTGAAGCTGACACAAAAACATTTTTCTTGGTTGTAACTACTTGAAATTGTCGAAAGATCGTTTTGAGATTGTGCACAAGTGAAAACCTACCCACCTATTTTGGGCCTTCCTCATTCAGATGTTGTGCTCTATATGTTGATAAAATTTGCAAAAATGTGGTAAAGAAATAAAATACTTATTATTTAAAATGAACCAATAAAATGGAAATGAAATCTTTTCTCCTGGGCTTGAATGTATATTGACTCTAGATGTATTCAAGGGGAACAAGCTTTATATGTGTTGCATTTCTTCTTACTTAGGAACATAGAAAAGTTATTTTCACCAACTCTGCATTGGGGGACCTCTATTGATTGATTGAATATAGTTATATAACAAAATTGACTGCTGTAAAATGTAGCTATATACAGTTATGTTGTTAAATGCGGCTTAAAGGAGGGTTGTTATACACTTGGGTGATGCATAGAGGGAAGTAAGGGAAACTTCAGGAGATGGGGGGGGGCGGTTATTTTACAAATCAGTTCTCGATGGAGGGCCATAGTTGAGGAAAAAATGGGGAGGGTCACATTTTACTTTCACTCCATGTATTATACAAATTTTAATTAGTTTGTGATTTTTGGCATGATCCCACCGCTGCCACCATTGTACCGTAATATTAGAACATACCAGTCAAAGTTGCTGGTGACAACCATGCAGTGAGTCGTTACTTGGTGGTGTGAGGAGAGGTGTAAGTCTCACAGGAAATATAAGGGTGAACAGTGTGGTCGTTACTTGGTGGCATGAGGAGGGATGTAGGTTTCACAGGAGTCAAGGATGGACAGTGTGGGCAGATATTTAGGGTAATGTGATGGAATGTACCTACAATGTCGCCATCAGTAGTGCGCCCATTTTGTCTTCATCAACTTTGCCAATTTGATCAAAGTACGGGAATTAGTTGATACAGTAACTCCCTATTCACTACCACAGTGGTGTTGGTAGGGAGAAACAACCAATGCCTTTAAAATCACCAATGTGGTGGCAGTGGGGTTAAGTCCTTATCAATGTGGTGGCAGCGGTGGGATCGAGTCCTTACCACTGATTCTGGGACTCATGTGATACTTCACATCTGACAGCATTTCAACCCAATGATACACGTCGTGACGTAACGTAACGGAAAGAGAAACAATACAACTCACATGACTCAAATGTATCCAATTTACCTATGTCGTCACCTGTTTCACATCATGACCATCATGCATCATGACACGTTCCATGCAAGTGCGAATGTTGACATGAAGAGCACCCTTATCATATTTCAGTCTGCGCAAAGAGTAGTCTATGATGTTCCAGATAAAAAGTGCATCATATACGTGGTTAGTGTTTACATGTAAAATGATCATGGTGAAAGCTATCATGATACTCAGCCTTGAATTCTTTGGACTCGTTCATCACGCTGGTGGCAGCACCTATTAGGCTTATCAAAGTACAAAGTTCTTTAGCCATGACATTGATAACTCAATATATTAAACTCAAAAGGAGTATGGCATTAATGACACAATCAATACTTTCATCCAATATAAGACTCTAATAGCAATATATAACCAATCACATATCTCCTTCAAAATCACACGATCCATGATAGATTAATACTCCTAAAGACTTTGACCTCCCCTCCCCCAGAGATAGTAAGACAGCCGGGTGACCAAGGCAAGAAAAGGGTGAGTCACAGTCGGAAAAGACCTCGGACTGCGATCTCCCCAACAAAAGAAGGACCTTTTCCTGCCTTCCCTTTCCCCCACCCTATTAAAGGTACCCCGATTGTCGAAAGGTCAGGTGCAGTGTCCCTTGCCGGATTGCAGAAAGATAAACAGGAACCAGAGAAGCCACACCTTTTCTTCCCATCTACCTGCACCTCTTCGAGCATATGAGACCAGCATGAATGCAGAAAGTGTAATGAGAGCGTTAGAAGCACTATCCGGTTGGCTGGTTGATGTTCCGTGTCTAGGGCCTATACACGACCTTTTGGCTTTCTATAAGGAATTTGGGCAAAGCCTAGTCCCAGAGAATGCCCAAATTTCAGACCATTACCATACCATTATGCACCAGTTGTGCAGAACATTAAATTGGCAAGACCACCCCCAATTTAGTCTGCAGCGCCCAAATTCACTAGTCATACTGGTTCACTGGAGAGTGCTGCTGATATTGATGGGGTTCTTGTCCCCAATACAACGGCGGATGTTCAGACAGATGTTGGACACCCAGGAGAAAGTAGAGGGAGATATATCCGTCAGTATGGACACAGAATCCTTAGACATATCTTCATCATCCACTAGTGAACACCCAGCAGGCATATCCACAACTGGTGAGTACCCCAATCCCCTTGTTGTTACCCCATCAGTGTCTTCTGAGCCGATTGCACAGAATCTGTCTACCCCTGATGATGGAGTTGACCTTTTGGAGGTGTATGATACACATTTCCATTTGGATCGTATCCAATCTAGTTGGGGGCGGAGGGATGACGTGCCCCAAGACTCAGAGGATCTGATAGCACGACAACGAGAACCCGAACCGGACCACCCAGTACATCTACTGGGCGGTGTGGAAGTATTCTGCGATCCCAGCAGATTTCGGGAAATAGGGCCCCCCAACCATCGCTGGAAGAAGGCTGTAGGACTACACCCCAAACATGCCAGTAAAATATCTAAGAAGCAGTTCAAGACGTTCCGTAGGTTGATGGATTCCAGCAATATCGACGCTGTGGGTGAAGTAGGTCTAGATTACACAACACCTGAATCTGCTTGGCCAAAACAGAAGGAACTTCTAGAAGAAATCCTACAGCTGCTTCAAGAAAAGTCTGTCTCAAAGCCCCTAGTGCTGCATATTCGAGGAGGTGATGGAGACCCTTATGGTCATAAACCTGGTGAGGAGGTATTACAACTGGTACGTAAGTACTGTCCCAGGGAACAGTTCATACATTTCTATTGCTTCTCTGGGGATGCACCACAAATTCAACTCTGGCTGACCCACTTTCCAAATACTTATTTTGGGTGTACAGCCAGTGTAAGGCATGCCACGCCCCTTCAGGTATTCGCAATATCACAAATACCTGAAGATCGCCTTATCTTGGAGACAGACTCACCCTATTTTCCCCCTCCCAATTGTCCTAAACCAAACTCTCCCCAGTATATAGGAAGTGTTGGGTTTTTAATAGCCACAATTCGGGGCAGTACTCTCCATGAACTACTCCCTATCACGGTGAGGAACACCCGTACCCTTTATGGCTTCCTGTAGATTATAGGTCCCCCTATTTGTTTGGTAAGGGGGGAAGAAGGGAAATTAGGTTTATTATGTAACTTACACCTGTGGTGTGTCGTGACACTTGGTGCCTTCTTGGAGGTAAAAAGTTGTACATTGACATACTGTGGGGGTAAAAAGTTGTACATTGACATACTGTGGGGGTAAAAAGTTGTACATTGACATACTGTGGGGGTAAAAAGTTGTACATTGACATACTGTGGAGGTAAAAAGTTGTACATTGACATACTGTGGGGGTAAAAATGTATGATAAATGACTCATTATGTGACTTACACTTGTGGTGTGTCATGACACTTGGTGCCTTCTTGGAGGTAAAAAGTTGTACATTGACATACTGTGGGGGTAAAAATGTATGATAAATGACTCATTATGTGACTTACACTTGTGGTGTGTCATGACACTTGGTGCCTTCTTGGAGGTAAAAAGTTGTACATTGACATACTGTGGGGGTAAAAATGCATGATAAATGACTCATTATGTGACTTACACTTGTGGTGTGTCATGACACTTGGTGCCTTCTTGGAGGTAAAAAGTTGTACATTGACATACTGTGGGGGTAAAAATGTATGATAAATGATTCATTATGTGACTTACACTTGTGGTGTGTCATGACACTTGCCTTCTTGGAGGTAATAAGTGTATATCTACAGACTGCTGGGGTAAGGGTGCATAATACATATCCAAAAATCTGATTACTGTGTTAGTACACAGTCATTGGCCCTGAGATCTTCTTAGGAGGTGGAACAGATAACCAATGGCCGCATACTAACCCAACATGTTTTTAGTTAATAGCTAGGGATGGCACTAATCAAGCCAGGGGACCAAAACATTCAGTTAAAATCCCTAGTTAAGGTATTATGTTCAGTATCAATAAGGTAGCTAGTCACTATACTATAAGTTGATGGCTAGTTAGTTAGAATTATTTGTACCCCATAAAAGTTGAGGTAAATAATTTCAGTTTAATACCCTGATAAGGACATCAAGGTAGCTAGTCATTATACCATAAATTGATGACTAGTTAGTTATAATTATTTGTACCCCATGAAAGGTGAGGTAAATAATTGGATAGCTGTTTTAACATAGCTAGCTCAGTATAACCGCTGGTACCTTGTTTCAGGCACTATGTTTATAGACTAGTAGCTCTTCCATCTCCCCTAGTAACAGTCCCTGGTGGATATTCTTAGGCTATTTCGCTCCCACAAGATCCCCCCAGGGTCCAGCCCTATTTAAATGAAGTTGGGGGAGTGTTGTATGAACGGTTTCTAGTGCCCCTCTGCAAACCGTACTATAGCAATAATGGAACAACCCATCAGGACGCCATCAACGATAGAGGACTGACTGGTATATAAACGTATCACCCTGGTAAATCCCGTAGGACGGATTATACTTATAGCAAGTGTTGATGCAAGACATACGAAGTAGTAATTCAAGCCTGCATCAACACAGCCACACCAAAGACGAAGTTGTTTAGCCTGACGTTAGTCAGTTCAGGTAAGACAACATAACCCCGGCTTTGATTACAACACTATTATATGATGATGCTGTGAGACAGTGTTACATGTAAAGTTGAGACTCATAGCTATAACCGTATCTAATACCACATCTGGACAAAGAGATTATCTGGATTGTACCTACCTAACCATGCTAACTTTGCAGCTCGCTGCAGCGATTACCTTAGGTAAGACTAAACACACAAAACTGACTATGCGAGCGATTTCCGCGTACAGCCGAGTGTGATGTTTCCCCATTCCAACACTCGGACTACTTGCGTCTGTGACGGCCGAAATTTCTATTGACTTGTAGTGAGTTTTTTCTCCTCCTGATTTTTACGTCCGTCGAAGATGGGTTAGCTAGTTATATTTACTTTTACGTGCACTGTGTTGTTACACTCCCACTAACACTCCGACTAGTTGTGAAAACCACAAAGTGTTTTCACTGATATGGAACGTTGGTAGCGTGCACGTGGTGCCACTCCACTGCTACAGGTGCGAGGTGTACTGCTACCGGAATTGCGTAATTTCGTGCTGATTACAATTAGTATTAGCCCAAAGAATTTATACTGAATTTCACTAACCTCCCCATTGCTTCGAACCAAAAGGCCGCCGTCCAAACCAGCAGGTTTTGAAAAAAAAAAATTCACGGACTTCACTGAACAGGTGCCTCCACCCATCTTTAAATTTCCCGCCCATGTGGCGTAGCCACATCACACGGTTGGTGCAGAAGTTGTCAATCCGTACCACTACTCCAACTCGCCCAATTCACCCTGTCACCACTTTAATTCAATTTGAAACTTTATTTATTGGTATTTTCTGCAGTTACAGCAAAATTCAAGGAATTTTGCCTGCTAAAGCAAATTCAGAAGCTTTCCTTTGTTCAGTGCAAACATTCTATGAATAAATTAGCGCACATAGTGCAGAATAAATTAAAAACTCAGTCCTCAGCTACTGCTTTCAATAGCAGTTTTCCTCATCCGCTTGCCTTAAATTCTTTTTTTTATCCCAAGTTTACCTATTAAAATAATTTGCCCGTGTTTCTTTACATTGTGAAACCAAAATTACAGGTAAATAAAAATATTTCCTATTCTGAAAAATAATTTAGAATTTCACCCCCCCCCCCCAACACCACCACCACTGCAGGAGAGTAGGTACATTTAATTACTCTAAGTCAAAACAAATTATTACACTATTTCATTAAAGTTTTCAAAATGTTAGTGCGGTAGCAAGCAACCTTCCCTGTCCTTGACCCATTGTTCAGTGCCATTGCAATTTTTATTCAAGCTTGTTTCTAGTTAAATTAGCATGTTACTAGTTAAGGAAAAGCAGGTTGGTGACCCTTTCACTTAGTTAGAGCTGACAGGTGGGTATTTTTCTTCTTGCTCATACTGTGGGTCACAAAGTGACAAAATGTACACCTTTACATTGCCTGTGATGAATCTTCTTCATGGGCCTGAACAAAGCTCCCTGTTTGGAAATATGGAGTAACCTACTTGGTGATTTTTCCCTTAACTAAATTATTCTGTCCATCCCACTGTCTGAGAGAATTTATCAAAATGTATAGTGACTGCCAATTACCCTCGTTTCAAGTATTAAACAGAGGGTGTAACCTACCTTGGTTGTTTGCATTCAAGAGGTTGGGAAATGGAGGTCACTTCTTCGGGAGGGCTATATTTTAGAAAATGGGATGGGGGGGGGGGTCACATTTTACTTTAACTCATTGTGTAATTTTGCTTTTGAGGGGAATTTGTCATCGTACTACTGCTACCACATCAGTTAGGGAGAGGGTTAGGGTAGGTTGGTACAGTAATATCAGATTATGTCAATGAAATCACTGCTGACAACCATGTATGATGTACTGTTAATTGTCAGGTGTGATGTGAGGAGAGACGTCAAAGTGGGTCTCACAGCAGTAGAATAGGAACAGTTGATCTAGATATATTAGGAATAATGCTGTTGTTGAGATGTCGATCTCCACTGCAGCTCAATGGACACATTCAATACTTCAGTCCATGTTTTTTGTAGGCTCATGAATTTTAATGAGTACTTGAGTGAAAAAAATTGCTCTTGGTCAGTTCAGCATAGTAATTCATTGACAGTTAAGAAATCGTTTTTGTCGACTAAGCAAACCATATTACAATTTTTGACATGATATATATCCGAATGAATGATAGATTTTTGTCCACATTTTCCTGAAATTTTGGACTGATTTTTTTGGGTTGTGAAAATTACAGTAGCAGAGGTCATAACACAAGTCAAAATCTAGTATTGCACAATAACATCAATTTTTCAATAGATGAATTTAAAAAATCAGCACCATGCGATTTTAGAAGAGATTCAAACAATTAAAAATCTCCAATAACGCAAGTAATGCAAAGATAAACATTTTGAACCAAGGGATTGTAGGGGTCCAAACTTGATATTTGAATCTGAATACTATGTTGGATTTCCTATAGAAAAACAATTGCTATATGTTCTTATATGACCACTAAACTTTCGATCAGGTTCAAATTTTTCAAATGCACACCTGTCTGTCTGAAAATTCATAAATAGAAACCAACGAGGTACCATTGTAAACCAGCATATTTTACCATGTACACCTACATAAATATGTACCTCTATCTTCGTTATTTTGGAACTATTATACACAATACATACAGACTGATTTATCAGTTGCTTTGCCAAAAATTAGTCTTTAATTTCATCAAAGCTCTATGGCAAATAAAGTGAGAATTTTAAAATATTACGTAGATTTCACCAAACAAATAATGCTATTGACAGGTCACTGATATGCCCCATGGGCGATCACCATGGTCAGTGCACTCCATGTCAGAAAAAATTGATATTCTTTTCTCTAAACTTTGCAACATTGTATACCATTGTATAATCAATCAATACTGTAGCTGTCAATCAAATATTGCTGACTACATGCTTTGCAGAATACTGGACAAACACTGGGCCACAGTACTCATTGCCAAAAATATTGGGAGTGTGCCAATCTAGTGTTTGGATGTTGATGTTCTGGCTGTAAAATCAGCCACTGAGATCTATAAACAAGTATTGATTAATGAAGTGTCGATTTGTCAGCCAGCTATATGTATGTCTGATTATCATGATACAAGTACACAGGCAAACAACACAGAACTCTAACTTCCTGTACACTTTGATAAATGTCTGACCCAAATCACTCCAAGCTGCATATTATTCTTCATCAAGGAACATTTTTTGAAGGATTTAGGAATGCAAAAGCCCTGACAGTTGTTGAGTACCAAGTGATAATAATTATCTATAAGCATTTGTCATTGATTACTTAATGTTCCACTTTTGATGTTGATCTTTTAATTTGTTTGTCGTTTCAGATAAAAGGATATAGATGCACCAATGAATGATAATCAATCAAGAAATTTCAAACATCTTTCACAAAATTGAGAGCAACCTGAAAGTAGATGAAGTTTTGAGACAACCAAGATAAGTTCTGCTAATTGTTACATTTGGCATTCTCAACCATTAAAGCTTCACTCTAGTCAGATTGCACATACACAAAACTGATTTAAGCCCACTAGATGTTAGAATTATTTGATTGATATGTGCATGTAATGTTTGTCAACTGGAGTTGTGTCTTGACCATGACCTTCAAATCAGGTCAGACACTAGTAACTTTCAAGTTTAAATATGGAAGTGGACAGTATTTTTTGAATTCTCTCACATTATTAATTTGCTAAAGCACACACAGTAGAACACTAGCAAATATGTCCAGACTGTCAAATCTATGAAAACCAAAAAATCAATAGACAATGTTTAAATTTCACATTTGGGAAATTGTTGATGTGCATATAATTGTAATTATTATTCATGTTGGTTTGCATGGTGCATCACCTGGATGGCTGCATACAATAAAAGAATCAAACAAATTTCCACAAATGTGGTAGATTTACCCATCCTCTGCTCTTTGCATTTTGACCGATACCTTTTACCTCTCCTTGCAAAATCAAATTCCATTGAGAACAAATGAACATGTAATTGGCTAGAAAGATGCAGTGAAATAAATACAAATTTCACCAGTCATGTAGCATATTATTTTGAGTGTGTCAGATAAAAGTTAATGACATGAACATAGAGACAGATATACATTGGATGTAGGGCATTATTGGGACAATACTTTGATAGTTGCCTTTGAAGACATATCGGAATAAGAAGACATATATGATGAACTCTTTCACACTGAATCATGCATATCACTTCAAAAAAAACTTCCACAACTTCACCAGTATGGTCAAACCCTCGGTTTTTATGGCACAGCCTGAATGACAATATATATTATTTAATGCATCAGTTGTTGATCACTTTGGGTAAACCTTTTTTGATGCAAGTGTACAGGAGAACCAAACATCATTAAGTCCAGTAAGAAATTGTAATACATTCTGTTTTATCAATAAGTTTTGACAGACCCACAGTTTATATAAACACATCACCCTCTGGTTTGTATTGTTGGTAGGTTGATGAGTTGGTTATTTTGTTTATTAGTTGGATTTGTCATCATTATGTTGGTTGGTTGGTTGGTCGGTTGGTCGGTCTGTTGAAGTGGTTGGTTGGTTGATATTTTTTTCATCTAGGTTGGTTTGTTGTCTGCATTATTTGGTTGTCTTTTGGTTAAGTCATTTATTATTTTGTTTATAGTTGCTTTGTAAGTTGGTCCTTTGAGGTGGTTGGTTGGTTGGCTGGTTGTCTAGTTGGTTAGCTTGTCAAGTTCGTTTATTTGTTGGTTTTGTGGGTCACAAATATTGGTGTACATCAATGATGCATTCATTGAATCAGATTAGAGGTTGCTGTGAATATGTACACCATGGGTTGGTCAGAATTCACCAATAACACAGAATGTACAGTTGCATTTTCCTTTTTGGCCTCTGTGATGTGTGGTTTTTCTGTTCACTTCTACCAACTTCAATGAAAAAAATGTTCATTCAAACTGATCAAGATCTGATACCTTTGATATCCAGATATGTTGGCCGTCAGGCCAGGCCATACAAATTGAGGGGGTAACCATATTGGTGAAGTTATGGAAGGGTTAAATGAACTGATGTGCCCGATTCAGTGTGAGAGAGTTTGTCATATTGCCATCTCTTTCTGATATATCATCAATGCCAACTGTCAATGTATTGAAACGATAATGTCATATTTCCTATATATATCTGTCTCAATGTTCATGGCATGAACTTTCATCTGACACACCCAAGGTAACTTGCTCCACGATTGGTGAAATTCATATTTATTGCACCACTTCTTTTTTGCCAATTTCATGTTTATTTTTTGTCAATGCAAATAGATTTTACATTGAAAAGTGAAAAGTACTGGTCACAATGCAAAGGATGGAGTATGGATATATCTGCAACATTTGTAGCCATTTCCTTGTTTCATTTAGCAATGCAGTCATCCATGTATTGCTCCATGTGAACTGAAGTGAGTATTTCATTAACTGTTTCCTGTTGTCCAGCCACAGTTAACTTAATGATCAATCTCAAAGTATTGATCATAATTTGCATACTGCTCTGCAGACTATTGTTTTTTATTCACAAACCACTGTGAAATTCTTTGTTCATGAGTTTGCAAAATGCTGTCTGCAAGGTGAGTTGTTTTCACTCTCTGGCCAGCTTTGCAAAGTGTTCATCTTGTGTTAATTGCCAGCTGGGCAGCATGATATTTTGAAGATATTGAATGACCTATCATTCATAAGATCTCTTATGTTCATCAGTTATAAACTTATGTCCAAGACAGAATGGTAATCTGCAGATAATCAATGTATTGATTAGAATCGTTTTATTGTTTTAGCCTGATCATAACATGTATTACAATGTGCATACTTCTATTTCTCTCTCTTTCTACTCGGACAACACAACAAAATCAAAATGTGCAATAGATGCCAACCAGAATTCAAATATGCTACAAACTATATGAAAAGGTATTTATAGCTGATTTTTGTTTCATATATTTTCTGATACATCTCTTTCTTACTTTCTAAACCTGTGCTAATCTTTGTTAGGTTTTTCATGATCAACACACATTTCTGTTATGCTCTGTACCACAGTTGATTTTGATTTGATTGTCTGATTGAAAAAAAAAATTAAAATGAGTTGTCAAATGACCAACCAGCCTTCAAAATAAAAATACATACAAAACATGAGGTCTCTATTACTTTTTTGTCATGCATCCTCAATGACACACAGCTGCCAAAATTGGTGTCCACAGCCCTTCTGCTCATGACATGTCCCTCCTTAATGAACACATTATTTTAGAATGCACATGGCTTGTTATGTCTTAATTTCTGCATTCATTGATATATAGGTGTTAATGATTTTTTAATTCTAGGCATCAACATCCCCCTGACCAAAGCACCTCAAGTGTGAAGTATACGTATGCCCAATATTAGCTACAGTTGCTGCAGAAATACAATCCATAGACTTTGATCCATCACCAAGAACATGTCAAAGTCCACAGTAGAGTAAATATTGTACTGAAGGAGGAAGAAGTCAAGACTACAATGTATGATTTTGCCATTTTATCACCAAGAACACTTGTCGCAAACCACCACAAGGTGTAAATGTTGCACAGGAAGAGGAAGTCTACCAGTTACTTTCCGGGTTGGTCAGCTTGTCTTGGTAAGAAGTAACAGTCTTTAATGTCTCCAAGTCATTTGGAAAACTATGTAGTATTTGTGTTAACAATGAAATGTATTGAATGAGTAACCTATGACATAGAGTTAGACTGAGTAAGAACCTGATAAGCTGTAAATTGAACAACTTTTATTTCATAATTATTGTTCATTTTGTCGACTTTCATTTGAAGCATATATTCACAATTTGTTAGCAAATCCATACTCAATTCAGGATTATTTTTATCAAAAATCAAATACAGTATCATCAACAATAATTTCAGCCTTTGAAATGATTATACAAACTGGTTCTAGTGAGTTCACTCAAGTATAGCTGCCCCCCCCCCCCCCCCCTTCAAATAAAATGTATTTGGCTTGACAAAACGAAACAAGAATGATAAGTGACTATAGCTACAGGAGGTTCAATATTTGAGATTTCTTTTTAAAAACCATACTGGCTTGAAGATTTTATGGGTTACCTGGTATATGATGTGATAGGGAACATAGGTATTAAGGAATCATTGATTATAAATTCTGAGATATTTTATAATTTGTAGAAATTACTGTTACTGTACCCTTAAACAGGTGCAATCTGTTTCTCATTTATTCTTGTTGTTATTTAGCAAAGCCCTAATCCCCTGCTATGGCCACTGTCTTTTACATGGACTTGACCTGAAGATGAGTGACCTTCGTCAACTCAAAGTTCTGTAGTGCTTGTTTGCATGCGCGCGTGCGCGTGTGTGTGTGTGTGTGTGAATAACTTAAAGCTTGAAATTACTGGACCTTCTGTTTAAGTTGATATATTTGTTTAGGTGTTACTAGGGTGTCTGCTTGTGAAAATTGTTAAAAACAAAGTAATTGTGCCAAAGATGTTGATAAGCTTGGGTAAAAAAAGGCTTAGAGTTAATCCAAGACACAGCTTAGTTGATACGTCTTGTACTAGACTGCTATAATCCATTTGGTATAATAAAGATGACAACCTATTCAATGAGAGATGATGTGCAAATTTAGTGGAAAAATATGATATCTCATGCGAGGTTTGCACCCTAAAGAGACTGACAGATTAGTGTATTTATTGGGGTGTCCAATGAGTCTTAAAGTGCACATTAATGGCTATGTTACAAAATGAGGACAAGAAAAATATAGCACAACCACCAGTCTTGGGTATTATTCTAATGTACATGTATGTAATCCCCAGCAACCATAATAATGGCATGTGCAACTTTAAATACTGCAATTATATCCACTGACAGAATTAATTTCAGTACAGCCATTGTTTACTTAATTATCTTGTTACATTCTAAAACTATTTCTAAAACAAATGCCTTCTCATTCATTGATTATGGAGAATATTTGCTGAGCATTTGCATATAAAATACGAATTGCTAGTCATAATTATCGAGAATTTGAATATCATTATCATTTCATTACAATTGAAGAATACATAACCCGTACAAATCTTCAGTGTATTTATTTGGTAGACTTTGTTGCCCAGTCCCTTTGTGTATGCTTTGGTCACCTCAAGTCCAGGCAGCGAACACTAACACTAACACTAACCCTAACCCTAACCATTAACCAAACTCATAAATTTAACTAACCATATCTGTAAAGACTAACAAATCATCTTTGGGGTGGTTGTTAAGCTTACACAAAGAAAAAAGCAACTTGGTCTACCATTTTTAATATAATGATGATTTTCAGGGTGTAATTATTTAAGATACGTTTTGAATTATCATGTCAATTTTAATTCTACTCAAAGCTTTGATATAGATCAGAATCCCAATGGGTACCACAATATTTATACCACCTTTGTGGGGGGGGGGGGCAGTTATACATTGATTATGGAAACAGCTATACTTGACTTTTTCCAAGGGATTACATGTACTACTTTCATGAGGGGGAATAACTATACAACTATACTTTTACTTTCATGGAGGAACAACTAATCCTGGTGGGGGGAGGATCAGTTACACTTCCCTTTGGGGTGAGTGCTTTACTTTTAGACAGTTGTCACTACTTTATAGGGGAACAGTTGTGTTTTAATTTAATAAGGGAACAGCAATAATTTACTATTATGATTAAACAGCTATATTACATTTATATGGGGTCAGTTATACTTTCCTTTGATTGGAACACATATTGCTATTGTGGAGAACAGCTACAATTTACTACTGTTAAGGGGCAGCTATACTTCAACTTTATGAGGGGGTAACAACACTTTCCTTTATAGAGGAACAACTGTTATGGTGGATGCAGTTAAAATGTATTTTTATAGGCGGAACAGCTATACTTAGAGTGATACTTTAGTCTTATTGGGGAATGATACACTGTAATTTCAGTGGGAACAGTTACACTTTTAAACTTGACTTTGCTTTGGGAACAGTTACACTTTTAAACTTGACTTTGCTTTGGGAAAAGTTACACTTTACGTTGATAGAAGAAGAGTTATACTCTGATCTGGAAAGAGTTACACCTTACATGGATTGCGGAACAATTACAGGTTACTTTGATTCAGAATAAGTTATACTTTACTTTGATTAGGGAACAGTTATACTTTACTTTGATTGGGGAACAGTTATACTTTACTTTGATTGGGGAACAGTTATACTTTACTTTGATTCAGAAAAAGTTATACTTTACTTTGATTGGGGAACAGTTACACTTTACTTTGATTGGGGAACAGTTACACTTTACTTTGATTTGGGAACAGTTACACTTTATTTTGATTGGGGAACAGTTACACTTTACTTTGATTGGGGAACAGTTACACTTTACTTTGATTGGGGAACAGTTACACTTTACTTTGATTGGGGAACAGTTACACTTTACTTTGATTTGGGAACAGTTACGCTTTACTTTGATTAGAGAACAGTTACACTTTACTTTGATTAGGGAACAGTTATATTTTACTTTGATTAGGGAACAGTTACACTTTACTTTGATTAGCGAACAGTTACACTTTACTTTGATTAGGGAACAGTTACACTTTACTTTGATTAGGGAACAGTTATAGTTTACTTTGATTAGGAAACAGTTATACTTTACTTTGATTGGGGAACAGTTACACTTTACTTTGATTAGAGAACAGTTACGCTTTACTTTGATTAGGGAACAGTTTCATTTTACTTTGATTAGGGAACAGTTGCACTTTACTTTGATTGGGGAACAGTTACACTTTACTTTGATTAGGAAAGAGTTATAGTTTACTTCGATTAGGGAACAGTTACACTTTACTTTGATTGGGGAACAGTTACACTTTACTTTGATTGGGGAACAGTTACACTTTACTTTGATTAGGGAACAGTTACACTTTACTTTGATTGGGGAACAGTTACACTTTACTTTGATTGGGGAACAGTTACACTTTACTTTGATTAGGGAACAGTTATACTTTACTTTGATTGGGGAACAGTTACACTTTACTTTGATTGGGGAACAGTTACACTTTACTTTGATTAGGGAATAGTTACACTTTACTTTGATTGGTGAACAGTTATACTTTACTTTGATTGGGGAACAGTTATACTTTACTTTGATTGGGGAACAGTTATACTTTACTTTGATTGGGGAACAGTTACACTTTACTTTGATTTGGGAACAGTTACGCTTTACTTTGATTAGGGAACAGTTGCACTTTACTTTGATCGGGGAACAGTTACACGTTACTTTGATTGGGGAACACTTATACTTTACTTTGATTGGAGAACAGTTATACTTTACTTTGATTAGGGAACAGTTACACTTTACTTTGATTGGGGAACAGTTATACTTTACTTTGATTGGGGAACAGTTACACTTTACTTTGATTGGGGAACAGTTACACTTTACTTTGATTGGGGAACAGTTACACTTTACTTTGATTTGGGAACAGTTACACTTTATTTTGATTGGGGAACAGTTACACTTTACTTTGATTGGGGAACAGTTACACTTTACTTTGATTGGGGAACAGTTACACTTTACTTTGATTGGGGAACAGTTACACTTTACTTTGATTTGGGAACAGTTACGCTTTACTTTGATTAGAGAACAGTTACACTTTACTTTGATTAGGGAACAGTTATATTTTACTTTGATTAGGGAACAGTTACACTTTACTTTGATTAGCGAACAGTTACACTTTACTTTGATTAGGGAACAGTTACACTTTACTTTGATTAGGGAACAGTTATAGTTTACTTTGATTAGGAAACAGTTATACTTTACTTTGATTGGGGAACAGTTACACTTTACTTTGATTAGAGAACAGTTACGCTTTACTTTGATTAGGGAACAGTTTCATTTTACTTTGATTAGGGAACAGTTGCACTTTACTTTGATTGGGGAACAGTTACACTTTACTTTGATTAGGAAAGAGTTATAGTTTACTTCGATTAGGGAACAGTTACACTTTACTTTGATTGGGGAACAGTTACACTTTACTTTGATTGGGGAACAGTTACACTTTACTTTGATTAGGGAACAGTTACACTTTACTTTGATTGGGGAACAGTTACACTTTACTTTGATTGGGGAACAGTTACACTTTACTTTGATTAGGGAACAGTTATACTTTACTTTGATTGGGGAACAGTTACACTTTACTTTGATTGGGGAACAGTTACACTTTACTTTGATTAGGGAATAGTTACACTTTACTTTGATTGGTGAACAGTTATACTTTACTTTGATTGGGGAACAGTTATACTTTACTTTGATTGGGGAACAGTTATACTTTACTTTGATTGGGGAACAGTTACACTTTACTTTGATTTGGGAACAGTTACGCTTTACTTTGATTAGGGAACAGTTGCACTTTACTTTGATCGGGGAACAGTTACACGTTACTTTGATTGGGGAACACTTATACTTTACTTTGATTGGAGAACAGTTATACTTTACTTTGATTAGGGAACAGTTACACTTTACTTTGATTGGGGAACAGTTATACTTTACTTTGATTGGGGAACAGTTACACTTTACTTTGATTGGGGAACAGTTACACTTTTCTTTGATTAGGGAATAGTTACACTTTACTTTGATTGGTGAACAGTTATACTTTACTTTGATTAGGGAACATTTGCACTTTACTTTGATTAGGGAACAGTTACACTTTACTTTGATTGGTGAACAGTTATACTTTACTTTGATTGGGGAACAGGTATACTTTACTTTAATTGGGGAACAGTTACACTTTACTTTGATTGGGGAACAGTTACACTTTACTTTGATTAGGGAACAGTTGCACTTTACTTTGATTGGGGAACAGTTACACGTTACTTTGATTGGGGAACAGTTGCACTTTACTTTGATCGGGGAACAGTTACACGTTACTTTGATTGGGGAACACTTATACTTTACTTTGATTGGAGAACAGTTATACTTTACTTTGATTAGGGAACAGTTACACTTTACTTTGATTGGGGAACAGTTATACTTTACTTTGATTGGGGAACAGTTACACTTTACTTTGATTGGGGAACAGTTACACTTTTCTTTGATTAGGGAATAGTTACACTTTACTTTGATTGGTGAACAGTTATACTTTACTTTGATTAGGGAACATTTGCACTTTACTTTGATTAGGGAACAGTTACACTTTACTTTGATTGGTGAACAGTTATACTTTACTTTGATTGGGGAACAGTTATACTTTACTTTAATTGGGGAACAGTTACACTTTACTTTGATTGGGGAACACTTATACTTTACTTTGATTGGAGAACAGTTATACTTTACTTTGATTAGGGAACAGTTACACTTTACTTTGATTAGGGAACAGTTACACTTTACTTTGATTGGTGAACAGTTACACTTTACTTCGATTGGAGAACAGTTACACTTTACTTTGATTAGGGAACAGTTACACTTTACTTTGATTGGAGAACAGTTATACTTTACTTTGATTGGGGAACAGTTACACTTTACTTTGATTAGGGAACAGTTACACTTTACTTTGATTAGGGAACAGTTACACTTTACTTTGATTGGGGAACAGTTACACTTTACTTTGATTGGAGAACAGTTACACTTTACTTCAATTGGAGAACAGTTATACTTTACTTCGATTGGGGAACAGTTACACTTTACTTTGATTAGGGAACAGTTACACTTTACTTTGATTGGAGAACAGTTACACTTTACTTTTATTGGAGAACAGTTACACTTTACTTTGATTGAAGAACAGTTACACTTTACTTCGATTGGGGAACAGTTACACTTTACTTTTATTGGAGAACAGTTACACTTTTCTTTTATTGGAGAACAGTTACACTTTACTTTTATTGGAGAACAGTTACACTTTACTTTGATTGGGGAACAGTTACACTTTACTTTGATTGGAGAACAGTTACACTTTACTTCAATTGGAGAACAGTTACACTTTACTTCGATTGGGGAACAGTTACACTTTACTTTGATTGGGGAACAGTTACACTTTACTTTGATTGGAGAACAGTTACACTTTACTTTTATTGGAGAACAGTTACACTTTACTTTGATTGAAGAACAGTTACGCTTTACTTCGATTGGGGAACAGTTACGCTTTACTTTGATTAGGGAACAGTTACATTTTACTTTGATTGGGGAACAGTTACACTTTACTTTGTTTGGGGAACAGTTACACTTTACTTTGATTAGGGAACAGTTATAGTTTACTTCGATTAGGGAACAGTTACACTTTAGTTTGACCGGAGAACAGTTAGTTTTACTCTACTTTGAGGAACTGTTACATAGTGTATGGATTGAGGAACAGTTATATTTTACTTTGATTGGGGAACAGTTACACTTTACTTTGATTAGGGAACAGTTACACTTTACTTTGATTGGGGAACAGTTACACTTTACTTTGATTGGGGAACAGTTACACTTTACTTTGATTGGGGAACAGTTACACTTTACTTTGATTGGGGAACAGTTACACTTTACTTTGATTAGGGAACAGTTACACTTTACTTTGATTGGGGAACAGTTACACTTTACTTTGATTAGGGAACAGTTATACTTTACTTTGATTGGGGAACAGTTACACTTTACTTTGATTGGGGAACAGTTACACTTTACTTTGATTAGGGAATAGTTACACTTTACTTTGATTGGTGAACAGTTATAGTTTACTTTGATTAGGGAACAGTTGCACTTTACTTTGATTAGGGAACAGTTACACTTTACTTTGATAGGGAACAGTTACACTTTACTTTGATTAGGGAACAGTTACACTTTACTTTGATAGGGAACAGTTACACTTTACTTTGATTGGAGAACAGTTATACTTTACTTTGATTGGGGAACAGTTACACTTTACTTTGATTAGGGAACAGTTACACTTTACTTTGATTAAGGAACAGTTACACTTTACTTTGATTGGGGAACAGTTACACTTTACTTTGATTGGAGAACAGTTACACTTTACTTCAATTGGAGAACAGTTACACTTTACTTCAATTGGAGAACAGTTACACTTTACTTCGATTGGGGAACAGTTACACTTTACTTTGATTAGGGAACAGTTACACTTTACTTTGATTGGTGAACAGTTACACTTTACTTTGATTGAAGAACTGTTACACTTTACTTCAATTGGAGAACAGTTGCACTTTACTTTGATTGGAGAACAGTTACACTTTACTTTGATTGGAGAACAGTTACACTTTACTTTTATTGGAGAACAGTTACACTTTACTTTGATTGGGGAACAGTTACACTTTACTTTGATTAGGGAACAATTACACTTTATTTTGATTGGGAACAGTTACACTTTACTTTGATTAGGGAACAATTACACTTTACTTTGATTAGGGAACAGTTACACTTTACTTTGATTAGGGAACAATTACACTTTACTTTGATTGGGGAACAGTTACACTTTACTTTGATTGGGGAACAGTTATACTTTACTTTGATTAGGGAACAATTACACTTTACTTTGATTAGGGAACAGTTACACTTTACTTTGATTAGGGAACAGTTATACTTTACTTTGATTGGGGAACAGTTACACTTTACTTTGATTGGTGAACAGTTACACTTTACTTTGATTGAAGAACTGTTACACTTTACTTTGATTGGAGAACAGTTACACTTTACTTTGATTAGGGAACAGTTACACTTTACTTCAATTGGAGAACAGTTGCACTTTACTTTGATTGGAGAACAGTTACACTTTACTTTTATTGGAGAACAGTTACACTTTACTTTGATTCGGGAACAGTTACACTTTACTTTGATTAGGGAACAATTACACTTTATTTTGATTGGGAACAGTTACACTTTACTTTGATTAGGGAACAATTACACTTTACTTTGATTAGGGAACAGTTACACTTTACTTTGATTAGGGAACAATTACACTTTACTTTGATTGGGGAACAGTTACACTTTACTTTGATTGGGGAACAGTTATACTTTACTTTGATTAGGGAACAATTACACTTTACTTTGATTAGGGAACAATTACACTTTACTTTGATTAGGGAACAGTTACACTTTACTTTGATTAGGGAACAGTTACACTTTACTTTGATTGGTGAACAGTTACACTTTACTTCGATTGGAGAACAATTACACTTTACTTTGATTAGGGAACAGTTACACTTTACTTTGATTGGAGAACAGTTATACTTTACTTTGATTGGGGAACAGTTACACTTTACTTTGATTAGGGAACAGTTACACTTTACTTTGATTGGGGAACAGTTACACTTTACTTTGATTGGAGAACAGTTACACTTTACTTCAATTGGAGAACAGTTGCACTTTACTTTGATTGGGGAACAGTTATACTTTACTTTGATTGGGGAACAGTTACTCTTTACATTGATTTGGGAACAGTTACACTTTACTTTTTTTTATAAGGGAAATGTATACATTATTTTAAACAATATATGTCTTAAATGGCAAAATTGGGCAATATGTCAATTGTTATATTTTTCTCCATTACATTGTCCATAATTGTTCCTGATGTCCTTTAAATGAACACTGTATGTTACCTTTTAAGTAATGTAAATTTTGTGCCAAACAAATTAAAGTGGTTTTAACAGTGTATCACTATACTATACTGGTTACCATGGTAACTGAGCAACATTTATTTAGATTACATCGTATGGTGTGAAACATGGTCATCTTGTATGAATGCATGCAGATTTTTTGTATAAATAACAACATTTTGTTAAATAAAACCAATATTAGCGATTTTCACATGTATTTTCTATTGTTATCACTTTAGTCTGGTTTTCATGGCAACCCAATTTTTTATAATGATTTTTGTGAATGTTAAGAGTATACCCAACCATATGTAACAGTTTGTATATATTGCCATTTTGTTATTATTTTCATGATTGATTTTTGAATATATATTGATTGTATTGTATATATTATATTATATTGTATATTGTGTATATATAATACTAGTATACATGTATGTTAATTATTAATGTCATGAAAGTGTTTCAACTTTTATTTTGTTTTTTTAAAGGTGATATATTTTATAAATTTTAATAAAGCATTATTACACTTATTGTTATGACAGTTTCCATCCTTATTTGCCGTCAGGAGAGGCTATGGGAATGACTGATATCTGTTGTCAGTACTATTCCTGATATGCATAAATCAAGTTCAATATAAACCTGGCATACATTTTGTGTATTGTAGTTGACATATGAATATCATTTTAAATAAGCCCCTAATGGCATAGCCATAGGGTTCCATGCATCCGTCCATCTGTCTGTGTCCACTTCCATCTCAAATATGCATGGGCCAATTTCAACCAATCTTTCAGTAAACATCAAATAATATAGTTAATGCCAAAGCAGTGGTCTATTTTAGATGAAGATAAAGTTGCTACTTTAAGAGAAGTAAACAGTTTTCAACACTGACATACATTATGTGCAAGTAGTTTGCTAACTATGAAGAATTACCAAGTTCAAAGGTCACCCTAACAAGACCACTATGCATGATGAATAACACACACAAATCGTTTTATTTAACAACAAAAATCAATCAATCAATTAATCAATTGATCAATCAATTACATGCCTGCTGATCCCTGTCAGCACAGTAGGTATCAACACTTAAGTTCTCTAACATAGCAAAGTGACTTTACTATCTGCAATAGTAATGCCACTATACCAATGTTATAGACATTACATTTTTTATGTGACATGCGAAGCTTGCATTAACTAGATTTTTGAAAATGAGAAATTATTACCTGAAAGACTGAAAACTCTAGATCTCCTAGTAGACCCCTAGCTATATGTATGGGATGCCCTCACTCCCAGATGAATGGGAGTTACTCATTCAATCAAATGCACCAACCTTTTACTGTCATGTTAATAAAATTTTCTTTTACAGCTGTGAAATTATTTCTTACATAGTCTAAAAGTAAAGAAACTCGCCCCAATAAGAGAGGTGAATGTATGCCCGCCTAAAGATTTCCCCTCCCTTTTACCCTCAAGATGCTATTGAATTTTAAAAAAAAAATATTTCAACCCAATTTAGTTGCTAGTGATATGATGATGCTGTCTTGTAAAGCTTGAAAATTATTGCCCGAAAAGGTCTGAATAGTATAAAAATTGGTCTTTTATTGTTAAAAAACCTCCAAAGCTTCTAGAAGGAGACCCCCATGAGATGTATGTGTTGCCATCCAAGCTTCCCCCCTACCTTTTACTGCCAATATGATATTACATGCAAACTTTTATATGTCTCTGGTCTACATTCTAAACTCGTACACTGTACATAATGTTAACATTCTAAAGGCTAGTCAAACTATATGACAAAACTGTATGTTTAATATTGGTGAATCTACACAAGATCGACTGGTGAGTGGTGAATTACAGTAATATTTGGTGAAGGTGAATTGATATCTGGAGATGCGAGTGGTGAATTACATTAATATTTGGTGAACGTGAATTAATATCTAGAGATATTGGTGAATGGTGAATTAGAGCTTTCACGTCCTGGTGAATGGTGATCTATTAGAGGGGTATAACCCACCCACCCCACACCATAGATAAGCACATCATAACATCCATCTTTGTAGGACCAGTCAGACAAATTATGAAGACAGACAGATCATTCTAATACTTCATTCACGCATATGTGCAAACTGGTTTGTTGTCTTAGTGGCAAGACCAATAGGAATATAATACATAATGTGATTATTTTGAATTTATTGTTAAGTTCATTTTTACTTGAGTACAATGTGTGAAGTGAAGACAACTTCTTTAAATGAAAACACGAATGGTAATTAGTAGAGTCTAATAAAGTTTAACTGATGAATATCGGCTTACCAGGTATGAATTGTTAATAACTAATGATTTTTATTAAAGCTATTACTGCAAATGGAACGTTTTTAAAACAAATGTTTTGTCAGGTACGATAACTTACTCGTAATATCATACCGTTAGTAGTATCGCATCACCTGTTGAATTTGTGTAGCTATATTCACGATAAATCAAATCAAATTGATTTTGGGGACCGCACCAAAAAATAGCGCCCTCAACGGCGATCACGATTTCAACCTGTTTCTGTACTGCATATGGTTAATATCGACAACTGGTTAACATGTACAGTGTCTAATTATTGGTATTTTAAGAGTTTTCACTGAATATATATTGTGGTTGTCTGACCGAAATATGACAGTCTAGTTACACAGTACAGTTTTAACGTGGGGACAGATTCAAATCAAACTTTTGCTCAAAATCTAAACTTGCCATTACACTACCTACAGATAATATAGACCTCTCATTAACATATATAATGTCTTCTTATAGTTTACAAATAATAGTTCATTTTTTAGTGAACATATCTTTTGTTATTTGATGAAAAAAGCCCAGTTGCAGCTCGTGCAGGTTTCAATAAGAATCAAACTGGTAAATGTTCAAAGAATAACCAAGGAAACATTTACTATGACAATTGTAACAATTGTAAATGTAACTACAGCCTAATGTTGATGATAAATCTTGTTAGCTAGTAATCGCAGAATTTCTTTGCAAGGCGAAATAAGTTTGTTTCTGAACCTACTCATCCCAAACTTTGTCATTTCACCGATATATACAAAACGCAAAAGTTTTTCAATATACATTTTACATAAAATTACGGATATATGTTATAGGCGATGTTTAAAACCGTAAAATTATGATCTTAAATCTTACTTATTGTTGAAATCACTAGCAGAGCTTGCGTGAATACTTGTCTATTCACATATATCCACGAATTTTGTCTGTCCCTGTCAAACGGCAAAGGTCGTGCGCGCGGCGAAAGCTTACGTCATAAAAACCACAAATGTCGCATGTTGAAGCTTACGTATATACGTCATCCATGATTTCGTTCAAGTGTCTGATATGACCATAGTGAGATCCACAAAATTATTTTCTTTCTTTTTTATTTCTCAAATTAATATATTTCAAATGATAGGAGTATTAAGTTAAAGAATCCAAATAATCACTTCCGCATCCATTGTGGGAGGGTCAGTCTGAGTAAAATGTATAATTAGACACTTTTGTGTCGAAGTGTTCCCATTTGGTCGAAAAAATGATTGTGTATTTTGTGTTGTAGGGAACAATGGTGTCGGTCGGGTTATAAGAAACATTAGCAATCAAAGTAGCGTCGCTGACAGCATCTAGGTGGTGATCATAGTATGTTGCCTGTTATGCTACAGCTATGACGATGATGACGATAATCAAAATGATTCCAATGCCTGTAGCACAGGTAGACAGAATGAGAGAGTAGTTTGTAAACCGGTCAGCTCGGTCGTCTAGCATAGGTCGTCCTCTGTATGACATTGCCTATAAAACAATAAAAGATAATGGGGGTAAGAATTACAGTTAGGGTGGGGTATAGCATATTCGTTTCAGAAACACAAAATATGTATTGCTTCCAGTGCCAAAATATTTGGGTTACCGGCTTTTAGGGGTAATATTGTGAGTATATATATATATTCACTGCTAGTTACAAGTGTAACATGGACATACCTTTGAAACTTAATACATAAACTTAATACAAATATTGGTGACTATTTGTGGGGCCGACTGCATCGTGGATAAATTTTCCTAGATTTGGAAAACCTTCGCTAAACTGTGTTACCATGCCTGGGAATGCGATAGCTACAATACCAAAGGGTCAAATACTTATCACTGCTAAATAGACAACGGTCACAATTTTATACCAAGGGACCAACAATATAAATGGCTGAATAGACGATATCTACAATACAAAGGGGTGACATTACTTACCATGGCTACCATGGCTGAATAGAAGATAGCTACAACACCAAGGGGTAACATTACTTACCATGGCTGAATAGACGATAGCTACAATACCAAGGGGTAACGTTACTTACCATGGCCGAATAGAAGATAGCTACAATACCAAGGGGTAACATTACTTACCATGGCTGAATAGACGATAGCTACAATACCAAGGGGTAACATTACTTACCATGGCTGAATAGACGATAGCTACAATACCAAGGGGTAACATTACTTACAATGGCTGAATAGAAGATAGCTACAATACCAAGGGGTAACGTTACTTACCATGGCTGAATAGACTATAGCTACAATACCAAGGGGTAACACGATGGCCACAATACCAAGGGGTAACGTTACTTACAATGGCTGAATAGAAGATAGCTACAATACCAAGGGGTAACGTTACTTGCCATGGCTGAATAGACGATAGCTACAATACCAAGGGGTAACATTACTTACAATGGCTGAATAGAAGATGGCCACAATATCAAGGGGTAACATTACTTACCATGGCTGAATAGACGATAGCTACAATACCAAGGGGTAACGTTACTTACAATGGCTGAATAGAAGATAGCTACAATACCAAGGGGTAACGTTACTTACCATGGCCGAATAGAAGATAGCTACAATACCAAGGGGTAACATTACTTACCATGGCTGAATAGACGATAGCTACAATACCAAGAGGCCAGAAGAACAGCAGGCATGCAGTAATAGAAAAGACGAGTGCTCCAATGTCTTTGCAGGTAATGTCTTTGGTGGTTCCAGTGGTGGTTTCAGTACGTTGTACAACTGTAATGTCTTGAGTGTGGGGAGGCAACATCTGTCAACAAAGAAAGAGGTCGATGTAGTTATGACATCTCCACAGCTTGTGTTGAGCATATCATTCTATGCTAGCTAGCTAGCATGCCCAACACAAGCTGTGGAGATGCCCAACACAAGCTGTGGAGATCTCATAACTGCATCAACCTGTTTATTTGATAGCTGTAGGATGGTATGTTGTAAATTAAGCGTTACCACGCTAGACCAGACCATGCCACGATATCACACTACACTACACTACACTGCACTACACTGCACTAGACTAGACTAGACTAGACTAGACTAGACTAGACTAGACTGCATTGCACTGCACTGCACTACACTACACTACACTACACTACATGTAGACTACACTACACTATATACTAGTACTTTACTATGCTGCACATGTGTTGTGTTGTGTTGTGTTGCGTTTCGTTTCGTTTCGTTGGGTTGGGTTGGGTTTGGTTGTGCTGTGCTGTGCTGTGCTGTGCTGTGTTGTGTTGTGTTGTGTTGTTGTACTGTGTTGTGTTGTGTTGTGTTGTGTTGTGTTGTGTTGTGTTGTGTTGTTGTATTGTGTTGTGTTGTGTTGTGTTGTGTTGTGTTGTGTTGTGTTGTGTTGTGTTGTGTTGTGTCTTAGGATGTCTCTTATTATATGTATATACATGACAGTGATATCATCATCCATTCTGTTATATAGTATATAGTAATATATTACCCCTGTATATTGTGTATTTCCAACATAGTTAGGATAGACTGCGGTACCAGGTGGAGGTTGTTGATATGGTTGATTAGAGTCCATTTGCATTGGATAGGGTTGGTGACCTCCCATTTGCATTGGTGCCGGTTGAGAGGGATATGGTTGTTGTTCTGGTAATGGTTCTTTTGCCGGTAACTGATCATTACCACTATCATGTGGTTGTGCATTGTAGTTATTGTAATTGTAATGGTATTGGTATTGGTATTGTGGCGGAGGTGGAGGTGGCATTTCATAGTTTGGAGGCGGCTGCTCCTCAGTTGTTGTATAGCCTGTATTGTATACAAGAAATGGAAAGAATATCTCTGTTTATCATTTAATCGATTACCCAACCAACCAACCAACCAACCAACCAACCATCCATCCATCCATCCATCCATCCACCCATCCGTCCATCCACCCATCAATCAATCAATCAATCAATCAATCAATCAATCAATCAATCAATCAATCAATCAATCAATCAATCAATCAATCAATCAATCAATCAATCGAGCGAGCGAGCGAGCGAGCGAGCGAGCGATCGACCGACCGACCGACTGGTCTACCTAACTACCTAACTAACCAACTACCTACCGACCGATCTACCCACCTCTAGCCAACTAACTAACTAACTAACTAACTAACTACTAAGTAACTAACCAGCAATCAAGCCAGCCAACCAACCAACCAACCGTCCGTCCGTCCGTCCGTCCGTCCGTCCGTCCGAACAAACAGTCTATCGATTGGTTAATCCATCCATCCATCCATCCATCCATCCATCTATCTATCAACCAACCAACCAACCAACCAACCAACCAACCAACCACCTAACCCATCGATCGATCGATCGATCGATCGACCGACTGGTCTACCTACCTCGTTAACTAACTAACTAACTACCTACATGTACCTACCGACCGACCTACCCACCTCTAGCCAATTAACTAACTAACTAACCAACCAACCAACCAACCAACCAACCAGCCAGCCAGCCAGCCAGCCAGCCAGCCAGCCAGCCAGCCAGCCAGCCAGCCAGCAGTCAGTCAGTCAGTCAGTCAGTCAGTCAGTCAGTCAGCCAGCCAGCCAGCCAGCCAGCCGACTGACTGACTGACTGACTGACTGACTATAACTAACTGACTATCTAACTAACTAACCACCCATCTACTTACCTACCTACTATATACTGACTTATCGACCAGTCAACCAATCTTTAATTGATTCATACTCCACATAGGTACAATTCGTATTTGAATTGAAATGTCACATGGTTGATTGAGACAGTATAAGTATTTGTGTTTAACGATGTTACTAAACCTTGACTTTAACTACGTCATTGTGTAAACATCGTGTAATAAACAAATACTTCCCTGTATACTTCCGTGTACTGGGTACAACATACACGGAAGTATATTTCTAACCCACGCTATGCTATTATACACCTGGCATTTGGTAGAGTTCAGGGGCAAATTTAAAACTGTTACAAGTTATTACAAGTTATTTTCATAAAGTTTGGTCAGGTAGATCGAAAAACCTGTCGACGATTTGAACTTCTGAAATCATAAACTCATTCAGGACTCTTACATTTCTGTGATCAAACTTTTCAAAATATGATGAAATATATCATTAGTTATAAAGCAATATCATGACGTCACGTCACCATTTTTTTGTCGTCAGCTACCAACACAAATTTTTTTTCAGCATTTTTCGTCATTTCATCCCAAGGAATTAGAATGAAAACATGGTCAGCCCTGAAATTTCTCAATAATTTAAATTGAGTAACGAAGGTTCATGGATGTCAAAGATTATTGCTTAATAAAAACGTCTTATCTAACCATTACAACTCAATGTTTATATCAAGGATAGACTGAATTGATAGAGAACATACAAATTGTGTTGCTGATCAGGAATTTACAATCAACGGTCACATTTGTATAACATACAGTGTTGTTAAGAATTGGTACCAATGACACTGGTGTGAGTCTTTTGTTTGCGAGAAAAGTCTGAGGTTGGGCCATTCTTCTGTTGTACAGCCGTCAGTGTTATCTATTACATTGACCTCAAACCGTACAGATACCATTTGTTGTGAGCAGTTAGTGATGTACGTATATCTTCTTATTCGTGACATCGATGTTTTACTGCTCATTGGACGTAACAATTACGAAAAAATCACAGATTGTTTACATCAATAAAAATGTTGGTAACCGAATAGAGATAGACATACGTTTACCAGTCGCACTGTTATCAAACTACTGGCCACCATGTTTTTTTTCCGCTTTGTGATTACGAAAACAAAGCTGTTTTTCTACACAGGACAAACCATCGTGTACAACTAAGTACACTCGTATTTTGTTACTACAGCAACTCACCTTGATTTTCGTGGCTTCCTGTTGCCATTTTGTCTTGGTTTTGGAGGCTTTTTCAAAAGGTGAACCACTACAATATGATCTCAAGATTTCGAGTTTGTTAGACAAGATGAATCTACTGAATGCTACGTCACAAATCTTGCCAAACCCGCAATCTATACCGTTGATGATTGACAACGTTGTTAATTTGTAATATCAAATTAGATAATCACTCCCAGGTAGTCTGAGACATTTCACCATAAAAGAGGAACTACGATTATGTATTTAATTATTTAACCGTTTCTCAATATCACATTTATTTCTTGTCAAATAGTGCACCTTCATTAGCATCAAATAGCTTACCATTACGTCATCGGTTTTAGGAGAAAATCCCACAACGAAGTTCTCCCTAGCAACGAAATCTGTATTTTCATTGTCAACACCGCGCCATTTTGTAACTACAAATTTGGCCTGTACAGTTACTCCAAATCACAGTGAAAGATTTCATGAAGTGTTTTCCCTTTTCCTACCTGAGGGGAAGTATTAATTTATAAATCATTAATAATTCGTTAGTGTCAAAGTTATTAATTTCAATGGAACTTTTCTACAAATCACAATGGTAGGGTTGGTGTATCGGAGGGTATATGACCTTTGATATTTACAAATTACACTATCTGTATGATACAATTTAAATGTGTGTGTGTGTGTGTGTGTGTGTGTGTGTGTGTGTGTGTGTGTGTGTGTGTGTGTGTGTGTGTGGTGTCGTCATTTCGTCTCCGACTGGTCACTCGTCAACTTTAGTAGTTTCAAGTAGGAAACAAGAAAAAGTACGTATACTCTATCTAAAATAGACACATTTCGATTCGTTCTCTTCAAGGAAATGGTAACTGTATGGTATGCTGAGGGTAACCCCACAGGCACTTGTTTCCCAAGATATGTGTCAGAATATGTTTTTATCAGAATACAATAAAATATCGGTAATATTGACGTGTTTAACCAATTATATGTGAAAGGGGTAAAATAAAACGTCTCTCTGTGATCGTGCAAGTCCACTCATATCACCCCGAGATAAAGTGTAGTATCTCGTGTAGTCTATATATAGTCTATATCTCGCGAGCAGTGAGTGAAAAACGTGTTATTTTACAACTTTCATATACGATTGGCTTAACACGTCAATATTATTGTAATCTAATAGGAATATTCTGATACATATTCTCGGGAAACAAGTGCCTGTGGGGTAACCGATAGACGGATAGTGAACTCTACATCGTCACACATACATTCCACGATCCTAGCAAGAATAAGGACCCAAGATCACAGCAAGAATAAATGTAATAAATTATATTGAATCGAACCACTGACTTAATACGCCAGAATTTAATCAGATTGAGCTACATAATACTTTGTTAGGCCAATCCTACATGAGGCATACATCGAATTAGATGCTATACCCACTTTGATAGTGTCAAGGTATATAAATCGTACCTAGTCTGGATACCAACGTGTTCTGTTGAACTGAACCGCGTAAATCGTAACGATTACCGTATAGGGCCTAGACTAGTCTAATTCATGTACATGTAGAGTATCGTTACGATTTACACCCCCACTCACGTGTTGATTTAACAACCCATAGTTGATTATCTGATAAACGAAACACCATACACTTGATGAAATATAGATTTTGTTCGGCCCTATGTAATGTATACATACATAGTGGTTTAGTCAGAGACCACATTGACATCCAGACTAGCTAGGACGAGACTGGCGTATCTCTTATCATACAGTAACGCTAACTTACGTCCACCAGAGGAATATTTTCACATGTATGGTACATGCAAACAATTGCATATCATCATAATAATACACATGCTTATCCACCACTACAGTATACGTGTTAAAATGAATTATTAGTCTTACCTGTTCAATATCATTTCAATATATTTATTATAATATTATTATCTGAATGTTTTTGTAATATCGATAGCCTCTTAGCTGCCACTCAATCCAATGTGTAGGCATGGCTTTCAGGATTCTCAACATTGTCGGCCTCATCAACTTACTTTCCTGCCTGTACACTCAAAAAATTGCAAGATAATAAACCAATGATAAGGAGTATTAATGTATCATGGATCGTGTGATTTTGAAGGAGATATGTGATTGGTTATATATTGCTATTAGAGTCTTATATTGGATGAAAGTGTTGATTGTGTCATTAATGCCATACTCCTTTTGAGTTTAATATATTGAGTTATCAATGTCATGGCTAAAGAACTTTGTACTTTGATAAGCCTAATAGGTGCTGCCACCAGCGTGATGAACGAGTCCAAAGAATTCAAGGCTGAGTATCATGATAGCTTTCACCATGATCATTTTACATGTAAACACTAACCACGTATATGATGCACTTTTTATCTGGAACATCATAGACTACTCTTTGTGCAGACTGAAATATGATAAGGGTGCTCTTCATGTCAACATTCGCACTTGCATGAAACGTGTCATGATGCATGATGGTCATGATGTGAAACAGGTGACGACATAGGTAAATTGGATACATTTGAGTCATGTGAGTTGTATTGTTTCTCTTTCCGTTACGTTACGTCACGACGTGTATCATTACCACTGCACTAGCTACAACACAGGGCTATGAAAGTCAAAGCCTTTAGGGAGCCTTCAGTATTTACAGGGGAAGGGGGGGGGGTGTCACATTTTACAAACCTGTTTTGGGGGTGGGGGGGGTCATATTTATACTGTTTTGGGGAGGGTCACATTTTACAATCTGTAGTTTTGTGACCAAATTGAAAATTCAATGATTGCCTATTTATTTTGTGTTTTGAGATGTAAAAGTGAGATGAGCACTCAACATTTATTTTTTACGAGTACTTTACATGCCGAAGTACAAATACATAAATTGTAAGAAAATTGTTTAATACATTTACAATGCATTTTATTGAGTGTACCAAGTCACAGAAATCAGCCGGATAGGAAAATGTTGATGATATTGATTGGGTCAACTTGTACGGAAATGGTCAGTTGAAAAGGCTTACAGTGTCCAGTCAGGATCAGTATCTCCAAAAGCATCAGCTAACCAGTACCAAGAAACTCCTCAAAAAGGAACAAAGTTGAACTAGTGGCGGTTCATCTGGCACTCACCCTTGGTCAGCAGACATTACAGAGGCTCCAAATACATCCAATGTTGGAGGGAGGTGACAGCCAAGAGAAGGGGGAAGAGGATGCCTCTGTTGGTGCTGATGATAATGATGGTGGTGGTAGCAGTGATAATGGTGATGACAATAATGACGACGACGACGACGACGACGACAATGATGATGGTAGCAGTGACGACGGTGATGATGATGTTGATGATTTAGTTTTGAATGTAATAGAGAACACGGACAGTGATACAAATACAGACTCAGGTAGTAACAGTGAGTCAGATTAAGGTGATGATGAATAAAATAAAATAAAAAACAATAATAATTGTGTGTTCGATAACATGGCCTCAGAAAATAGGGTAGGTAGGTCAGGATTTCATTTTTATCTTTTTTAATTGATTTTAATATTTTGGAGAAAAAAATTGCTTTGACCCCCAAGACTAAGAAAATGTTGGTCAGAACACCACTTCTGTGTTAATTTAGTGAAATACGTACAGACATATGAGGGTCAATGAATTTCTTATCTTGTCTTTTTATTTGAAATATTTGCCCTTATCACATGATTACAATTTGGGTGTAGACACTTGAATGGAGTCTGTGTGTATAAAATATACTTTTTATCACATGATAACAATTTGGGTGTAGACACTTGAACGGAGACTATGTGTATAAAATATACTTTTTATCACATGATAACAATTTGGGTGTAGACACTTGAATGGAGTCTATGTGTATAAAATATAGTTTTATCACATGATAACAATTTGGGTGTAGACACTTGAATGGAGTCTATGTGTATAAAATATACTTTTTATCACATGATAACAATTTGGGTGTAGACACTTGAATGGAATGTATTAATAGAACCCTGAGATACAATGGACTATGGAGTTATTTTGTATATGATGGTAGACATTGTTAATGTTCTATATATCGTGGTAGATATTGTAATATTCTATATCATGGTAGACATTGTAATGTTCTATATCGTGGTAGATATTGTAATGTTCTATATGATGGTAGATATTGTAATGTTCTATATGATGGTAGACATTGTAATGTTCTATATCGTGGTAGATATTGTAATGTTCTATATCATGGTTGATATTGTAATGTTCTATATCGTGGTAGATATTGTAATATTCTATATCATGGTAGATATTGTAATGTTCTATATCGTGGTAGACATTGTAATGTTCTATATGATGGTAGACATTGTAATGTTCTATATCGTGGTATATATTGTAATGTTCTATATCGTGGTAGACATTGTAATGTTCTATATCATGGTAGAGATTGTAATATTCTATATCGTGGTAGACATTGTAATGTTCTATATGATGGTAGACATTGTAATGTTCTATATCGTGGTAGACATTGCAATGTTCTATATCGTGGTAGATATTGTAATGTTCTATATCATGGTAGACATTGTAATGTTCTATATTATGGTAGATATTGTAATGTTCTATATGATGGTAGATATTGTAATGTTCTATATGATGGTAGATATTGTAATGTTCTATATGATGGTAAATATTGTAATGTTCTATACGATGGTAGATATTGTAATGTTCTATATCATGGTAGATATTGTAATGTTCTATATGATGGTAGATATTGTAATGTTCTATATGATGGTAGACATTGTAATGTTCTATATGATGGTAGATATTGTAATGTTCTATATCATGGTAGACATTGTAATGTTCTATATTATGGTACACATTGTAATGTTCTATATGATGGTAGATATTGTAATGTTCTATATGATGGTAGACATTGTAATGTTCTATATTATGGTACACATTGTAATGTTCTATATGATGGTAGACATTGTAATGTTATATATGATGGTAGACATTGTAATGTTCTATATGATGGTAGATATTGTAATGTTCTATATGATGGTAGACATTGTAATTTTCTATATGATGGTAGACATTGTAATGTTCATATGATGGTAGACATTGTAATGTTCTATATCATGGTAGATATTGTAATGTTCTATATGATGGTAGATATTGTAATGTTCTATATGATGGTCGACATTGTAATGTTATATATCATGGTAGACATTGTAATGTTCTATATCCTGGTAGACATTGTAATGTTCTATATGATGGTAGATATTGTAATGTTATATATGATGGTAGACATTGTAATTTTCTATATGATGGTAGACATTGTAATGTTCTATATGATGGTAGACATTGCAAGGTTCTATATCGTGGTAGACACTGTAATGTTCTATATCGTGGTAAACATTGTAATGTTCTATATGATGGTAGACATTGTAATGTTCTATATCGTGGTAGACATTGTTATGTTCTATATGATGGTAGACATTGTAAGGTTCTATATGATGGTAGACATTGTAATGTTCTATATCGTGGTAGACATTGTACTGTTCTATATCCTGGTAGACATTGTAATGTTCTATATGATGGTAGACATTGTAATGTTCTATATGATGGTAGACATTGTAATGTTCTATATCGTGGTAGATATTGTAATTTTCTATATGATGGTAGACATTGTAATGTTCTATATGATGGTAGACATTGTAATGTTCTATATCGTGGTAGACATTGTAATGTTCTATATCCTGGTAGATATTGTCATCACAATTAGATCAACTACTTATCATGCAAAAGGACATAAAACAGTTTGTGAAAATTACATATCAAAATGTACAAAAAAATCTTGCCTTGAATACTATTGAGTTTCAAAAATGTACTGTAACTTCTTGAATTTTGAAAAAATCTGAATAGCGCCCTAGTTGTCAAACTGTGTATCTTTCATCTTTCGGTTAGCTAGTCTTTGTCCATGAACTGTATTAAATTGAGGCGGGGGGGGGGGGTCAATGTATTATTCTCTTTTTGGGTATTTTGCAGATTTCCCAAGCCTTAATTGTTGGCAAACTTCAACAGTCCCTCAAAGTTGAAGAGAATCCAACACCTTTGATGGACTACAAGTGTACTTTGTCATTTTCAGAGAAACATGCGCCAGGACTGTTTGTTTGTTGTTTGTTTGTTTGACTTTATTTAACCTTGATAAATTGTTGAGCCAAAGGCTCTTCTTAGTGACTCTTCCCTCATACCAAGCCCAGTCTGTTGTGTAAAATGTAACTCTTCCCTCATACCAAACCCAGTATTTTGTGTAAAATGTGACTCTATTCACTCGTACCAAACCCAGTCTGTTGTGTAAAATGTGACTCTTCCCTCATACCAAGCCCAGTCTGTTGTGTAAAATGTAACTCTTCCCTCATACCAAACCCAGTATTTTGTGTAAAATGTGACTCTTCCCTCGTACCAAACCCAGTCTGTTGTGTAAAATGTGACTCTTCCCTCATACCAAGCCCAGTCTGTTGTGTAAAATGTAACTCTTCCCTCATACCAAACCCAGTCTGTTGTGTAAAATGTAACTCTTCCCTCATACCAAGCCCAGTCTGTTGTGTAAAATGTGACTCTTCCCTCATACCAAGCCCAGTCTGTTGTGTAAAATGTAACTCTTCCCTCATACCAAGCCCATCGGCCTGAGTCTGTTGTGTAAAATGTGACTCTTCCCTCATACCATTGAACCCAGTCTGTTGTGTAAAATGTAACTCTTCCCTCATACCAAACCCAGTATTTTGTGTAAAATGTGACTCTTCCCTCATACCAAGCCCAGTATTTTGTGTAAAATGTAACTCTTCCCTCATACCAAGCCCATCGGCCTGAGTCTGTTGTGTGTAAAATGTAACTCTTCCCTCATACCAAGCCCAGTCTGTTGTGTAAAATGTGACTCTTCCCTCATACCATTGAACCCTGTCTGTTGTGTAAAATGTAACTCTTCCCTCATACCAAACCCAGTATTTTGTGTAAAATGTGACTCTTCCCTCGTACCAAACCCAGTCTGTTGTGTAAAATGTGACTCTAATTCCCTCATACCAAACCCAGTCTGTTGTGTAAAATGTGACTCTTCCCTCGTACCAAACCCAGTCTGTTGTGTAAAATATGACTCTTCCCTCGTACCAAACCCAGTCTGTTGTGTAAAATGTGACTCTTCCCTCATACCAAACCCAGTCTGTTGTGTAAAATGTAACTCTTCCCTCATACCAAACCCAGTTTGTTGTGTAAAATGTGACTTCCCTCATTCCATTTTCTAATAGAGTGACCTCCCTAAATTTTCTTTCTCTGTAAAATGGGACCCGAGCTCAAATACATTTTTAAACAAAATTTAAAAATGGGTTGAAATGCTGTCAGACGTGAAGTATCACACGAGTCCCAGAATCAATGGTAAGGACTCGATCCCACCGCTGCCACCACATTGATAAGGACTTAACCCCACTGCCACCACATTGGTGATTTTAAAGGCATTGGTTGTTTCTCCCTACCAACACCACTGTGGCAGTGAATAGGGAGTTACTGTATCAACTAATTCCCGTACTTTGATCACATTGGCAAAGTTGATGAAGACGTCTCAAAGACAGAATGGGCGCACTACTGATGGCGACATTGTAGGTACATTCCACCACACTACCCTAAATATCTGCCCACACTGTCCACCATTGACTCCTGTGAAACTTACATCCCTCCTCATGCCACCAAGTAACGACCACACTGTTCACCCTTATATTTCCTGTGAGACTTACACCTCTCCTCACACCACCAAGTAACGACTCACTGCATGGTTGTCACCAGCAACTTTGACTGGTATGTTCTAATATTATGGTACAATGGTGGCAGCGGTGGGATCATGCCAAAAATCACAAACTAATTAAAATTTGTATAATACATGGAGTGAAAGTAAAATGTGACCCTCCCCATTTTTTCCTCAACTATGGCCCTCCATCGAGAACTGATTTGTAAAATAACCGCCCCCCCCCATCTCCTGAAGTTTCCCTTACTTCCCTCTATGCATCACCCAAGTGTATAACAACCCTCCTTTAAGCCGCATTTAACAACATAACTGTATATAGCTACATTTTACAGCAGTCAGTTTTGTTATATAACTATATTCAATCAATCAATAGAGGTCCCCCAATGCAGAGTTGGTGAAAATAACTTTTCTATGTTCCTAAGTAAGAAGAAATGCAACACATATAAAACTTGTTCCCCTTGAATACATCTAGAGTCAATATACATTCAAGCCCAGGAGAAAAGATTTCATTTCCATTTTATTGGTTCGTTTTAAATAATAAGTATTTTATTTCTTTACCACATTTTTGCAAATTTTATCAAGATATAGAGCACAACATCTGAATGAGGAAGGCCCAAAATAGGTGGGTAGGTTTTCACTTGTGCACAATCTCAAAACGATCTTTCGACAATTTCAAGTAGTTACAACCAAGAAAAATGTTTTTGTGTCAGCTTCACTTCCAATAATCATAACAAAGTGTCGTTATTCTTTTCAAAATTTTCGATTTGAATTGTATGCTTTTTTTCTTTAAAACATGATACATTTCATGATAAGTACAATTTTAAATTAAACAACTGTTACTTAAAGACTCGTCTGAAACGGTTTGTTGATATCGATACCCTTCTCAGCCGCTTTTGGGTGATTACACAGCCACGTGTCTTTTGCAAGTAGTAAGGACTATCAGTAGCCTTGCATCCAGAATCATAGTATGGGGAAAACACCAAATACACTGTAAAGCTATTTTATTAGGCCTTCTGTTATCGAACTAAATTGAGTTCCAGTTCCGCTTCTGTTGAGTTTTCGTCATGGTCTTGGTGGTAGTTATGACTGTATTGTTTTCCAGCTTTGACCACAATGATAATAACTACAATACCGATAATCAAAGTCACAAGTGAAATCAGAATAGATACAGTTGTCATACTGTTAGCTGTCGCTGTACTGCCCCGACCACGATATGATAATGCCTACAGGAGAAGAAAAGATATAGATATAGGTACGATTAAACATGGATTTTTGTAAATACCACCATCTTTTGCACTAACATGTTGACAGCAATGATATCGTTGGCATTGTTAGTCTGAATATTGTGTGCCCAAATGTTACCAAAAAAATCAAGTAGTTATCTTTCAAATATGTTTGGCATAAGAACATAGTGCCATGACATGAGCAGACTTCAAATGATGGTAGATTATGAACTGGGTTGTTAGTCTATGAGTATATTAAATCAAGATTAACATTAATTCCAATCGTAAACTTTCGTCATCATCTCTGATTTACGATCTGTATTTTCAGTTTTTACAAATGTCAGCATATTGTATTCTTAACTTACGATGCCTGAGAATATAATTGCTACCACTCCAAGTGGCCAGAAACAGAAGAAACATGTAAATAGTGCCAGGATTAATCCTACGATATCTTTATAATTCGAACCAACATGTGTGTCTCGTAACCGTCTGCCATCGCTTTCAACTTGAGTGAGTTCCACCTGCAAATGAGAGAGAGAGAGAGAGAGAGAGAGAGAGAGAGAGAGAGAGAGAGAGAGAGAGAGAGAGAGAGAGAGAGAGAGAGAGAGAAAGAGAGAGAGATTTGCTTTATAGATAGAAGCAAATGTCATTTCATTTTTGTAAATCACCACCACTACCACTATCACCATCGTATCGTCGTCGTCGTCGTCGTCATCATCATCATCATCAT
The DNA here is from genome assembly GCF_964340395.1 of Glandiceps talaboti. Taxonomy (NCBI): domain Eukaryota; kingdom Metazoa; phylum Hemichordata; class Enteropneusta; family Spengelidae; genus Glandiceps; species Glandiceps talaboti. Next base: position 4,602,894 of record NC_135554.1, read on the forward strand.
CATCATCATCATCATCATCATCATCATCATCATCATCATCATCATCATCATCATCATCATCATCATCATCACAGTAACGCATGATTCAAATTTTTCAATTTTTGGGGGTTGAGGACAAATGATTTCAACTCACGTGTATCGTACCATCAGACCTATAGTGGACCCTCTGTGACTGTGCAGGTGGAATCGAAACTCCGTTGTCAGCTGTATAATGTGGCTCAGCGCCACCAACGGCAATCGCATACGATGGTGGCGATTCACCAACAGAATACGGAGGCACTGTGGGCAAAATAGGACATCACAATAGCGATATGTGAATATTGAAAAAATGCATCAACAACGTTATTGTGATAATTATATCAAATGTAAATACGTCATGACATTGCTAGCAAACCCGATCATCACTCAGTGTGCATGTACTGGTTTCCACACCGTCACCGTAAGGTTTACAATATCGATCGTGAATCAGATTGGAACTACATGTACATTGTATATGTATATGGGTACAACAATACTGACCAACAAATTCACATCCCTGAAAACTTACACAACCCGTGCAAACAAAAATATTAATATTAACTTATGATACATAGTTCAACGTTGAACTTAACAGACAATAAATAAATAAATAAATTTATTGACATAATGATGTATCATAATTTGTTTCTAATGGCATGTATCATATTATCAATGGACAATTATACCCTAGTGAGATGTCCCTGCCTTGTCTCTCAGTACAAGGCAAAGACGATACGAGTAGTGAAAATCCTAGTCTAGATCCCCTCAACACACAGTATAGTCAAAGTCGTTACTCTAGAAGTCCCTCGATGCATGGGATGCAATATAAAATTCACCCACAGCCACCCACAAAGTTAACATCATGTCTTTGTTATTCAATCACAACATTCTATAAACCAATAACCTCAGACCACTATAATTCTTCATAAAGTTAGTGTTTATTGGGGCAGTTATGTGATGTAAAAAATATGGTATATTTAAGTCGTTATTTATAACAGTTGGTATTCACTGATTGGACGGATAACTTTATGTGTTGATTGAGGGAGTTTGACTAGACGTGGTTTAGTTAGAGAGCACGTTGGCATCCAGACTATAGATATCCCCTCATGTCATAAAGTATTTCTGACTGCATAAAAAAATAGAAGTCGGAGAATATTATCATAATTATACTTTCGAAAGCTTATTAAGAAAAAGGGGAGAATTGATGGTGACTTTGAACGTTTTGCAGTTGTCGGTGGTAGATCGCGAGTGGTTGACTGTCGACAGTCGCTCGCGCCTTTTTTGCTACGTTTTATCTAAACTAAAGTCGTCCTGATCGGAGCGCGGCGACGACTTTACTTTACTTTACTTGCATCTTACCACTGCGGCCGGGGTTCGCACTCATTCAGGGTTTGATTGGTAAATTTCATTCAAGGTTTGATTAAAATTTGCCCGCTGTATTAAAGTAAGACAGTTGTCGTTCAGTTTGACTCTCCCGAATGACGCAGGTTTTCCTCGGATACTCCGCCGGGTTTCCTCCTGCATTAACACTGAACCCATGAACGATGGCCCTCTCTGGACTTCTTGGGAGATAAGTGTTTATTTACTTAAAGAACTATCCAGTATTTGTAAAGATTGTTTTACTTATATTTTGAGGACAACAATTTTAAGAATAAATGAAAAACTAGCACACAACAAGTTAAAGCAAACAAAAACAACCAAAAAATGACAAAAATCGCAAATGGCGGTTGACAAGGTTGTTTGCAACTGTATATTGTAATAGGTCAGATTGGAGTAGTTGAAAATATTTCCGTGACGCCATTTTTTCGTTACCGGTAGTTCTGTTTTTGTTCTTGTATATACCGATCGATTATCATCAAACATCAACACTAGGATTATATTATGATTGGATTAAGAAATTCAGCATATGCGATAATCATATTTGAGATTAAGAGTGACGGTTAATCTATGAAAGACAGAAGACTTGGTTACTGTGTTCATTACGACAGTATAGTCAACGTGTACACAGGGAACTGTGCCAAATATCACAGTCAGTTCAAACACCGAATATCAACACTGTTCAAGGTTCTAGTAACACAAACATGGACAATAATATATATCTACCACGTGTATACATCTATATACTATTTATCTCTCGTAGAAAAAAACCCAGACTTACATTTCTCTCGAGTTGCCATAGTGATCGTCACAGCATTTTGTTGGAAATGGTTGTCTCTGTGTATGTTTGGCAAATGTTCACCGGTATGTGTTAAAAATAACTGGTTGCTTCAGCTAGACTTTAGTACCATCATTACTATCGTAACCTTAAACAAAGGTCAAGGGTTAAATTTTAAATTAAATAGAAACAGGGATATCGTGACAGGACTATGGTGTCAATGATTGACAGTATGATGCCTATAGAGTGTCATAGTTGTTGAATCAATGTGTCATAATAGGATATACAAACCAAGCCTAAGTAGCATTTTATACGCAGACAGACAGACAGACAGACAGACAGACAGACAGACAGACAGACAGGCAGGCAGGCAGGCAGGCAGGCAGGCAGGCAGGCAGGCAGGCAGGCAGGCAGGCAGGCAGGCAGACAGACAGACAGACAGACAGACAGACAGACAGACAGACAGCCAGGCAGGCAGGCAGGCAGGCAGGCAGGCAGGCAGGCAGACAGACAGACAGACAGACAGACAGACAGACAGACAAACAGATAAACAGGCAGGTAAGTAGACAATATCTTAAGAAAGCAAACTTCGGATTCCATTAATTCGAACAATACATTGACAATCAAAGGACGTGTACGATACAGCTTTTTACGGTATCTTTTGAATGTATTGAGTGAGGGAGCCTTCAGTATTGACAAGGGGGAGGGCCAGAGGAAATCACACATGGTCTGTTAAGTAAAACATGACCCCCCCCCATTCTCCATTTGTAAAAAGTGACTCTCCCCTTTATCGCATTTTGTAAAACATGACCCTCCCCATGACAACTGCATATACTGAAAGTTAATCAATATTCCCATTATATGTATACATACAAATTAAATGATTTTGACTGTATTAGCAATATTTCTACATATAAAGTGACAAACAGTAACAGACTGGCTACTTACCTTTCTCTTATAATCGTACACAATCTAGTTAGTATCTAAAAGGTGCTTTCCATGTTGTGCCGCATACTCTGCCTGATCTGGTCATTTGTAAACGTTCCCTGATATCATTGTCATCATCATCATCATCATCATCATCATCACGTTCACCTTCAGTATTGCCATTATCAGTGTCACTCTAATCTGACTCACTGGTACTACTTGAGTCAGTACATGTATCACTGTCCGTGTTCTCTATGACATTCAAAACTAAATCATCATCATCATCATCATCATCATCATCATCATCATCATCATCATCATCATCATCATCATCATCATCATCATCATCATCATCATCACAGTAACGCATCATAATATGGAAAGCCGGTTGGGACCATCGTCGTCAACGCTACATTGCATAGAAAAAGCCTATCAAAGTCGTCATCGTCATCGGCTGTTGTCGACGATAAAACTAGATACACACGCCAATGTGGACCTTCATCGTCGTCGTCATCACCATCACCATAAATGCAAAAGTTTTCGTCATCGTTGGCAAAGTATGCGACATCATCGTTGATGCCTTGTAACAAGTTCGTCATCGTCGATGGCCTAACATACTATGCGACACCATCGATGTTGAAAAATGCACATGCGCAGAAGATGCCTTTTAACAAAGTTGTTGTCGTTGGCAACTTTGCAACATGCATCGTCGTTGGCCGAGGGCGACGATGACAACAAGAAGTGCTTGCACCAATGGCACTCGGACAAAACAGCGTCAACAGCTAGCGTTGAGGACGTAAATGCAACACTTTTATCTTGTTTATTTCCGGCTGTTTATACTCATAGCTTGTATTTTCAAAGAATCTGGGTTGTATTCATGACTGACATTTCTAACCCCATGCCTGGAACTCGGCAGTGTTCAGTATTTATCATGTCAAGTTGTCATAGTGTGTAGGGAAATAAATTTAGCATGTCATTTTGAGATGTAGTCATCATAATCATTATGATATTTTGATGATCCCTTGGGTGTAGTTTTGGTTTTCCTACTTGTGTTTCGCTAAAAATATTTTTCTCAAACAGGGCTGCAAATAAAACGTAATATCAGACACACATTAATTAGAGATCAAGAAAAAATCGTTTATATACTACACGTTTATTTACACTTAAGGCGTTACGTTTTTTATGGGTTTGTTTTTCATGGTAAGTATCGCCGAGTACCGGTGTTGGACATCGTTCTGAATTCCGTCACTAAATGACTAATTCCAGGCATTATCATGCAGGTATGCATACACACAATAGTATACAGTGTAACCAGCTACCGGCGGGTAAGCATGTAGTCAAAATTTACGCCAGGGGAGGGAGAGAAATAGGGGGGGGGGGCATGAAAAAAATTGTGGGTACGAAGGGAGTACATGAAAATTCTAATTGTCTAAAGGTGACGTTTAATTTGGTTCAAATCAAGAGCAACATATTTCGTCCACCTCCCCCACCTATGAACCGTTAGAATTTCCATGTCCTCCCTTCGCACCCACAATTCTTTCATGCCCCTCCCTATTTCTCTCCCGCCCCTGCCGTAAATTTTGACTACATCCTTACCCGCCGGTAGCTGGCTGCACTGTATACTATGTATACTATATTGTGTGTATGCGTACCTGCTGATAATGCCTGGAATTGGTCATTTAGTGACGGAATTCAGAACGTTATCCAACAGTGCTCGGCGTCACTTACCATGAAAAACAAACCCATAAAATACGTAACGTTTTAAGTGTAAATAAACGTGTAGTAAAATAAACGATTTTTTCTTGCTCTCTAATTTCACCCGACAGTTTTAAATGTGGGACTATGTATGTGTGTCTGATATTACATTTTATTTGCAGCCCGTTTGAGAAAAATATTTTTAGTGAAACACAAGTAGGAAAACCAAAACTACACCCAAGGGATCATCAAAATATCATAATGATTATAATGACTACGTCTCAAAATGACATGCTAAATTTATGTTCCTACACATTATGACAACTTGACATGATAAATACTGAACACTGCCGAGTTCAAGGCATGGGGTTAGAAATGTCAGTCATGAATACAACCCACCCTGTGATTAGATTCTTTGAAAATACAAGCTATGAGTATAAACAGCCGGAAATAAACAAGATAAAAGTGTTGCATTTACGTCCTCAGCGCTAGCTGTTGACGCTGTTTTGTCCGAGTGCCATTGGTGCATGCACTTCTTGTTGTCATCGTCGCCCTCGGTCAACGACGATGCATGTTGCAAAGTTGCCAACGACAACAACATTTTTAAAAGGCATCTTCTACGCATGTGCGTTTTTCGACATCGATGGCCATCGATGGTGTTGCAAAGGCTATTTTTAGTATTCTTGGTTTAGGCCGTCGACGAAGACTAAAAGGCATCTTCTGCGCATGTGCGTTTTTCAACATCGGTGGTGTCGCATATAGGCTATTTTTAGTCGCATACTTGGCCAACGATGACGAAAACTTTTGCATGCATGGTGATGGTGATGACGACGACGATGAAGGTCCACATTGGCGTGTGTAGCTAGTTTTATCGTCGACAACAGCCGATGACGACGACGACTTTGATAGGCTTTTTCTATGCAATGTAGCGTTGTCGACGATGGTCCCAACCGGCTTTCCATATTATCATCATCATCATCATCGTCATCATCATCACTGCTACCATCACCACCATATTTTAACGACAACATTCACATACAGTGTGAGTGATAAGGTGAGATGGTACACTCAACAAAATGCATCGTTTTATTAAACAATTTTCTTACAATATATGTATTTTAAGTTTTGTATTTTTGCATGTAAAGTACTCGTAAAAATAAATGTTGAGTGCTCATCTCACTTTTACATCTCACAACACACAAAACAAATTGGCAATAATTGAATCTTCAATTTGGTCACAAAACTACGGATTGTAAAATGTGACTCTCCCCAAGCATTGTAATGCAGAATATGACCCTCCTCTAAGAACAGGTTTGTAAAATGTGACCCCCGATTCCTCTGCCCCCCCCCTGTAAATGCTAAATGCTCCCTAATTTGCATAATAAAATGCCAATTGGGTAATATCTTAGGAATATAATTTGATACATACATTGACGATAAAATTCCCATATTCGATGTCACTTGATGACGTGTGGTTGTTTATATCATCTAGTCATATTTGCATAATTTTATTTTTATTTTATTTATTTAATTTATTTAAAACACTGCATCCATAAATTGGTTTTCGTGCAGATGTTAAAAGAAAAAAAATATATATAAATGTACATAAAGCAGAACACATACAATAAAAACAGTAAGGTGGAAAATAAAATCTACAATGACACATAAAAAACACAAAGCTATTTGATTCTATTGTTTGCAACAATGGATGCCCTATATGCAAAAGATCTATTATGCGCATTTGGGATATGGTAATTGCTTCTATTATTGTGCGAATGAATTGAGGAGTTTGTAGTCAATAGATCTGAAATATAGTCTTCGCTGCTTATTCTATAGATTATATATATATATATATATATATATATATATATATATATATATATATATATATATATATATATTAATTCTTCTTTGACCAAGTAGAATACTCAGTCACCTTGGATATATATATATATATATATATATATATATATATATATATATATATATATATATATATATATATATATATATATATATTAATTCTTCTTTGACCAAGTAGAATACTCAGTCACCTTGGATATATGTATAGATATATAATTTTATTTATTTTGCGTTGTATGTACAGTTACAGACACTAGAGGTATCACAGTTAAGGACATGACAAATAGTTCTAACAGAGCTAAATAATGAGATGCCATGTCCTGCCTCCAAGTCTTGGATAAACCTTACCTCAATGCATTTTAAGAGGACAATATAGGGCTTACCACTTCGCAAGAATGCATCTAAAAACTCCCAAGCTTGAATATTATTTGTATAACAATTAAGCAAAACATGCTTATTGTATAATGAATACGTACATACTGGCATGGCATGACATTTTGATTTAAACAGTGTAAAAAAGTAAAATGCTTTACTAATTTCCGTTTGAATACAACTCCGGAATCTCTGTCTGGTATACGTATACAAAACTACATCTCAGAATTTGTAAAAATTTGTTCTTGGGATGTAAATTTTTTGTACAGAGTATTAAAAAATATACACTAAAAAAATAAAAAATTCCTTTCAAGAATTAGAAGTTCTTACGAAACAAATGTTTTGTTTCGAAGAATTAAAAGTTTACTCATGAAAAAGAAATGTTTCCTTTCAAGAATTAAAAGTTCGTTCTTTGGAAGGAAAGGTCTTGTTCAAAGAATTAAAAGTTTACTCTCGAAAAATAAAAGCTTCCTTTCAAGAATTCAAAGTTCATTCTTTGGAAAGTAAAGTTTTGTTCAAAGAATTAAAAGTGTATGCTTTAGAAGGAAAAGTTGACCAAAGAATTAAGATTTTGTATTGTCACCTGGGGCCACCGTAGGGACCTCAGTGTCCACGTCTGTCTGAAAAATCTATTAGTCGCGTCATTTTTTTCTGCAAGTCAAAGATTGGTGTCAAAGTCAATTTATATGCCATGACCACAGATTTCAGCATTCGCGGCGAGCAAATGCAGCGCCCTCAGTGTAAGAATCCGAGATAACAAGAAGTCTCGTAAATCACGAGACTTAATAATAGGGAGACAAGAGAACAAGATGGCGACCGGTCGGGTGTTTCTGGTTACAGTGCTCTGCACCTTGGCGTCAAAATATGTGTCTGCTTCCGACATCTTTGATCAAATACTAGACGACGTTTCACCATGTGTCGAAGTCTGCGAGAATACTTACCCACTTCATACATATCCTAAGGTGTGTAGTTTTTAACGAGAAATATGTACCGTTTGTTGATTATGTCATTGTGTTATATGACTTGCACTGCTAGCTGCACAGGGTTGTTGTCAATATGAAAACAAATGAAGGTCGCACAAAAATCCAAATTATTGATAGAAATTGGATGACAGTTCATAAAATTTACTTGATCACCTAGATCTCGGACTTGCGTTGTACTCAGGAATGAGATTGTGACGTATTTTATTTCCTTCATCCTTCAAGTAGTTACCAAAGCGAATTATAAATTAATGTAACCAGCGGCGTAGGCCACCGGATTATGTGTGTTGTTTTGGTTTCGCACTTTCAAGGTCCGGTGTGTATGTTGCTGTTGGTATGTTTACATGTGTGTTATCCTCGACATGCCCATGGTAGATTACAGTGTATGACTATTCATCAACTGAAAATTAATATACATGCAGTATGCGATAGTGAATGGGTTATGTTTAGTTTATGTAATCAGGGTGGTGATGACCGAACAGCAAATACATTTCACATCTACATCTATACATTCTGGGGTGAATTTCTCTCCAGCGTCTATGCTTCACACCATAGAATGGTAGAAATAGTTTACACGGGCTGCTACTGCACTGTTCTGTTTTTATCTTGGATTGTCTTATATTCAAACTATGTTTTGATTGTTGTCAGGATCCCCTGTTACAAAGTACATGTGTATGTGTTATTATAGCTGAAACCCAGTGAAAAGTGCAGGCATCTTTGTACTTTTACTTGTGAAATTTATGTCAGCATATTATTGTGAAAACTCCAACCAGCCATATCAAATCAAAATACTGTGCTTCGGCCCATGAAGTTGAAATATTTCATGGCAAAAAAAGTGGTGCACTTTCTGAAGCAGCCAATAGTAACACTAACAGCACACAGGCTTTGATATTATTGAATTGTGGCAATAATATGATTTGAAAATAACATGATTTATACAGATTACATGTATACATGTACAATGTACATATAAATAAATATTTTACAGTGGGTCATCAGTTTTCACGTTTCTGATTTATCACGAGCAAAAAAAAACTGTGTTTGTTGTCACTCTAAAAACAGTATTATTACATGTGGGCTCGATTTCTACAATCTCTCACTCCACCGTATGGTCAAATGGCTTTCGTTAGCATGACATTCCACTCTTACTATTGACAGCAGTACTTAAATGCTATTGGAGAGTTGATGTATAAACATGGTAATGTTATCGTGTTCTCATGTGAGCTACATGTACTTAAGTCTGGAGGTTGAGTTTATAGTAAACTGAATGAAGCAACCAATTACAAAAATGTACATGTACAACTGCCTGTCAGTTTGTGATAGATTACTACTGACAAACGCTGTTCACCCTTTCCCCAGCAGATTTCACTAGATTAATAGACTTTGTCCATTTGACTATACATGGAGAGAGATTGTAGAAAACAAGCTCATGTGTATAGACTATCATCTATCCCTCTGTCATTCTTAGTAATCAGTGTGTCCTCTAAAGAAATACATGTAGATGTGTACACACATTTTGTTGGAGGTCAAAAATGTTAAAAATTGTTTTTTTTTGTGTGTGCGAGTACATGTACATGTACAAATTTTGTTGCAATACAGATTGCTGTGTCAGGGCTTGTGTACGTAGAATACCCTCTAAGCCAATTTGACGTGCCACTGATGCACACAATTTCTAGTGATGCACCAAAAGTTTCTGTTCCCTAGTCTTACTACAATGTATGTGGTGACTCACAAGAAATGCCAGTTTTTCTCATTTTGACTCACACCAACAAAATTTGACTATCATTAGTGGGCACACTGACTGTGGTACATGGTACATGATGAAGTAAAGGACTGGGTTCCAAAACAGGTTTTATTAATTAAAAACTTCCAACGTTTCACTCCTATGCAGAGGATCTGTATCAGGGAAATTGGATTTAGCAGAAAAAAAGGCTGTAGGTGACTACACAGACGAATAAAATAACCCACCAGAGATTAGATTCTCCTTGAGTTGATTTGTAAACTTCAATATAAATTATGATATTCTAAACATGGAGATAAAGCTAATCTATTGACGAGGTTGCTAAAGTAATGGTTATTTTAGTTTGATGACCACTACATTTACATATAGTTACCTTGGATCGTACCACAAAACAACTTCTCATTCATTATATGTTTTTTGAAAGGGTAAGATAACGATGGTGAAAGTGTTTCATACATGTATGTGCACATTTAATTCTATACATATATATCCAGTGTACCCTCTCATGATAGCCGAATTTTGTTGTTGTGAGTCAAAATCAGAAAAACTGACATCTCTTGTGAGTCACAACATACATTGTACATGTAGTAAGAGATAGGGGAACGCCAAATTTTGATGCGTCACTAGAAATTGTTTGAGTCAGTGGTGTATCAAATTGGCATTACATGTATATACACATACACAGAACACACTGCACATATCAGCCATAACTTATAAAGACTAGATTTTATATTGTACACATTTAATTATTTCATGTCCATCTTTCTGCTGAAAACCATAGAAAATATATTCATGTCAGTAATTTCATGGTATACAAATTTTATGATCATCATCATATAAAGAAAAAATGACCAAATAGTGAAAACAAACACTTAGAATTGGCAGTTAAAAATAATAGATTGTCAAATGTGTAGATTTAGTGTGACAGATGTGTATTACATGTGTATAAATTAAAATTCCATTTGAATCAATGTTGTTACTGTTTTCATCATCATATACGCCATCTCACAACACAAGCTGATACCGTTTTAATCCTTGGTGTTATTACAGGCAGAAAACCTATTTGCATGCAAGAGAGGATGTCGTATGTTTTCTATCATGGAGTTTGTGGAAGACACAGATAATTTCAATGATACATGTCGTCATTGTAATGCAGGTGATTTATTCTTTCTTGTGTCACTCAATATCTGTTGAAGATTTGATTTACAATATTAAAACAAACAGTCCCAGTAAATGTGTTATCTCAGACCTTTACATGTACAAAATAACTAGTACATGTATATATGTTGAAGCACCTCATTCCTAATGCAATGAAAATCATAAACCATGAAACAAAATGTCACTTGGCTCAACAAAAAACTCACTAACATCGCTACAGTTTTTTGTCTGGCTAGACAAAATATCTCTTTGATGTGGTAAATCTTCTTTTCTGGCTCAACAAATATCTGATTAATATTTCCACATGTTATCTGAATTACAATTGATACATTTTAGTCAATTGACTCTCAAAAATATCAAAGAATTTTGCAATAATCTCCTAAGATAATGTAGCTCATGCAAAGAAAGTAAGAATATTGCAATTTGGTGAAGATGTTTGTTGCGCCAGATGGTTGAAAAATGCAGATGATAAAATGTAACAATGTAACAATGTTAATGAGATTTTTTGTTGAGCCAGGTGATGTTTTGTGTCAGGGTTTGTGGTTTTCATTGTTAAATATACAAATTACCTGTGCAATATTTAAATAACAAGTTTTCAGATATTACAGAAAATGAACATTATGGCATCAGCCATGATTTATTGAGTAAAAATGTACCAAAGAAATTGAAACCATGTCTCTATTATTAGAGGCTCGTTAAGAATGTTGTCGTAAAACAGGCCGGGGTTTGCAAGGATGATCTCTATTGTCAAATCCCTTTGTGTATAATTTAATTACCAAGTCTTCCCCATCTTTATCATATTGTGGAGTTGTCTCAGAAAAACATCTACTACTAAATAGATTTCACTAGAAAATTAACCTTCGTTGCACACTGGAGACACATATTTTGTTTGGTGAACATAACTCTGCTAATATTTTTCATATCCATTCTGCTGAATCGGAAAATACCCCCCGACAAAACTGCGACATATTATTATACTTGACAGATATGGCTGTATAAGCACAAGTTGATAATAGACTGTCAAATGTTTCATGAGTAGTGCTCAACAGACATCATCGACAGCAATGAATCACACAAATTTCGTGTAGAACTCTTTTGTGAACGTAATCCATTCTGCCAAATCAGTAAATACACTCGGAAAAAACTCAGTATTATATTAGTACATGATGTATGCATTTTATACGCTGATGTAAAGACGCACTTCAGATTAGTGGCAAAAAGCGTTGTCTGGCAGAGAATCAGATACATAGAAGAAATTAAATCCGAACAAAAGAATAACCTCATAATCCCTTAGGCTGAACTGATATGAAAACACTTGTGAGGTGACTCAGCATTGGAACATACAACTACGTACCTCAACTAATTTTAAAGTATAATTATTGACTTCCCCAATTATTGACCATTTTCTGCACATGTACATGTAGATTATCAATACAAATATTCATTTATAGTCAAAATAGTGTTAGTCAATATCTAGAATTATTAATACTCAAATGGTTTAGTTTGTACATTATTTTTATCAAAATATGATATTAAGAATCAGATACATAATTGTATTAAAACTGGTTTGGAATTTAGTGTTATACATGTACCTGTAACTATTTAAACTCACATCAATTGTTGACAATGAATGGGCCTTATTCTGTATTTACATACAGTGGACTTTATAGTCAGTTTTTGCCTATTGATATACAAATGAACAAATGCACAAGGTACATTTTGTATACATTGTTTATTTTTTAGATCTATTTTTAACATACATACATGTATGAATGGCTCTGTGTATGTGAAAATAATGCATTGTAAAATAACTTTTGTACCCTGTATTTTCAGGAAATTTTCCATATGTTTATTTGCATATAGAGTATTTATCCTCACATAGTATTTCAGTTGATTTTCAGTTTGTTCATTGTGTTAATATTTTGTTTAGATTCAAGGCTGATTATGTCTACTGAGAGAAATTATAATATGAGATGTTTTATTTTATTTTTTGCTCACAGCCTGTAAGGAAGCATATAGCCAAACAAGCACTAACTATGCCTGTAACCTAGGATGCCAGAGTCAAGTACCATTTGCACAGAAAAGACAAGAGGTGGTAAGGACAAAAGTTAGTTATCCAATAATGCTTTCTGTGTGTGGTAGCTATGACATGTCAGTGATCGATCACAATGGTGCTTGGATTCTGGTGAAGTTACTGATTGTAATACACAGACATACATGTACATGTAGACAATGGCATACTCACATTATCAGACATACATGTTTAACACATGTTTACATTCACACCACATGTATGTGTGTACGTACACCAGATATACATTTGTATCAACACATATCCAGACTTTCACACTCCTGTATTCACACATCCACACATAAATGGAGACACATTCATTAAATGTGTACACTTATCTATCTTTTAAACTTTAGAGGTCCACTGTGGAATTAGGATTAAAATGTACGTAATGTAACACAGTTGTCTAACAGTAAAGATGGTCTACTAGTCTAGAACAAAAGAACATAATCCTTATGGCTTTATTGATAATTATAGGGTAATGTTCAAATGGAAATTCATCTGTGTTGGTAAACCATAGTATTCAATTTGAACTTTTGTTCCAAACACAACTAGAAAATTTACCTGAAATTTTCGACTGTACACTTCAGTCTTTGTCAACAGATTGACCCACTATTCAGCACACGTGACCTTACAGGACACGTGAGCCTAATAAGGGGTCAAAGGTGCCTGGAAGTTTGTATCGTCCCCCGTCTCTGTTTAGTGATGGTTTGAGTGCTCGGATGTAAATAGCTTCTTTCACTCCCCGTTCAAAATATCTGGTTTCAGTGTCCAGTATCTTCACTTCATTTATGTTAACCGAGTGACCGGGTGATTCAATGTGGATGTGTTGGGAGACCTCTGATGTGCTGGAACTAGGTCTTCTGTGTTCCAAAAATCTGGTCTTGAGTGATCTCTCAGTTTCCCCGATATATGAATCTTTGCATTGGCCTGTGTTGGTCTGGCCCTGGCAAGGAATTTGGTACACTACTCCACATACATGTTCCTTTTTAGTCTTGTCCTTTGGAGACACCAATAATTGCCGCAAGGTTTTAGTGGGCTTGATGCAGGTGTTTATACCGTAAGCAGTAAAGATTCTTTTTAGTGCCTCTGAAGTGTCCTTGATGTAAGGTAGGACCACTAAACCCTTACTTGGTTGTTCCTTCTTACGGATGGTCTTTGACTTTTGAGGCTGGATGACTGTGGCTTTATCTACTGCCCACTTTGGGTATCCACACCTATACAGTGCCTGGTTGATGTGAGTCTTTTCTTCTTCACGATCTGAGTTGTAGGTAATCACCGTATCTGCTCTGTGATGAAGCGTCCGGATCACACCTAGTTTGTGCTGTAAAGGGTGGTTAGAGTAAAAATTGAGGTACTGGTCTGTATGGGTGGGTTTGCGGTAGATTTTAGTTTTTAAAGAGCCATCATCCTGAATAACTGTGGTCGTATCTAGGAAAGCCAGAGACCTATCCTGTTCTTCCTCGGTGGTAAACTTGATGTCTGGGTCAAGACTGTTAAGATGGTCAGTGAATTCTTGAGAGTGACACTTTTTAAGTTTTGTGTGCGTGTCGTCCACGTATCTGTACCACCATAATGGAGGATGGGGGGCTGTTTCTATGGCGCGGAGTTCTAATTGCTCCATGTACAGATTGCATACTATGGGGGAAACAGGTGACCCCATAGCTGCACCATGAATTTGTTGGAAGAACACACAATCATAAACAAAATAAGTGCACTTCAGACAAACACTGAGTAGCTTAACCACTTGGCTGGGTGATAAACTGGTTCGCTGGTTAAGGGTGGTGTCCTCCTGTAGTCTATGTAATATCACATCCAATGCTTTGTCAATAGGTACTGAGGTGAACAAAGCAGTTACATCATAAGAACGTAACTCCTCATCAGGTTCAACCCTTTCCTTCTTGATAGCATCTGCAAATTGTTGGGAGTTGACGACGTGATGTTTAGACTTGCCAACCAGTGGAGATAGAATACCAGCCAGAAATTTAGCACAGTTGTACGTTATGGATCCTACACTGCTGACAATGGGACGAAGTATAGTATTCAAATTGAATACTATAGGGTAATGTGATAACCCAGGATTGAATGTGTACCTATTATACACATACAGATGTGTACTTGCTTGTATTAAAATCAACTAATATATACATATTATATATACATTGGGTATAGACACAAATAAAAGACATGCCTATAATGAAATTGTACATTTACCTTTGTGATGTTGACGCTTTACATTGGAATAGAGAACTTTGTAAACAATATCCTTGGAATCTGTCTACAGCAGTGGAAACCAAGCTGTCAGCTACATGTAACTAAGATAAACACAAACTAAAACTATTGTTGCAACAGTGGAAACCAAGCCATCGGCTACATGTAACTATGGATGTATTAGGAAATGTAACTAAGATAAACACAAACTAAAACTGTCTTTGTGACATGTTGATATAAGCTATTGAATGGATGTTAGTTTGTTTCTTGGTATCTGCAATAGCTGTTTACCTGATGTTAGAGGGTCAAAATAAGAAGGTCGACTTATTATCAGATGCAGTAGTAGTACATGTGAAGCGCATGGAGCAACAGTTATGGTGTTGACCAAGATGTCAAATGTTTGTTATTTTTATGATACATGTACACCTAGGCAGTAATATTGTATTTTAGTTACCGAGAATTGCACTCACTGGAGTAATAGTAAAGGTACCTTATTGAAATCTAGTTTTTGAAGCGACTACGTACATGTACATGTAGCTTTTGTCTGAATCACTCAGATGTCATCAGCGTAATGATGTTATGTACTCTCTGTACTAACTAATACTGATGATATCGGACTGTGACCTTAGAGTGTACATTTTGGGATATTCCCTTGATTACAGGTTGATTATATCCACACAACAAAGCCACTGCTATCACACACTTACTAGTCTACCACATTGAACAACAATAGTTTCAGTTTATGTCTCACTAAGTAAGCTGAAAAACTCAGTTTCCACAGTAGTACAGTATGTACTGGTCATGTTCACAAATGTAGTTAACAATTGGTAATATTTCTATACATTAATCATACATATTACAGTAATCCCATTATATGTAAAACAGCATGCATTTTATATTGTGTAGAGTTTGTGGTATGTAAAGAGTGATGGCTACTGTTTTCTTCTTTGCCATTTTTATCCATGCTAGTTTCTTTGTTTACCATTCCAGCTTGCAAATGAACCACCAAGAATTCATTACCTAGAGCCCCTTGTAATGGTTCGTCACTTCTATAATAATTTTATGGACAATGCCAGAAGTTATGCATCCTGGTCATGGTCAATGTATGTAGAATCTGATGATGGCAAAGTGTACATGTTCCAATCACAACCTGAATTTTTCACACTGAATCCTTGGAACGACAAATCAAATTTTGGTAAGTGTACATGTAAGCAGAGTTTCTGGATGTAAGTGTATATGTAAACAGAGTTTCTGGATGTAAGTGTACATGTAAGCAGAGTTTCTGGATGTAAGTGTACATGTAAACAGAGTTACTGGATGTAAGTGTACATGTAAACAGAGTTACTGGATGTAAGTGTACATGTAAACAGAGTTACTGGATGTAAGTGTACATGTAAACAGAGTTTCTGGGTGTAAGTGTACATGTAAACAGAGTTTCTGGATGTAAGTGTACATGTAAGCAGAGTTTCTGGATGTAAGTGTACATGTAAACAGAGTTTCTGGATGTAAGTGTACATGTAAACAGAGTTTCTGGATGTAAGTGTACATGTAAACAGAGTTTCTGGATGTAAGTGTACATGTAAACAGAGTTTCTGGATGTAAGTGTATATGTAAGCAGAGTTTCTGGATGTAAATGTATATGTAAGCAGAGTTTCTGGATGTAAGTGTACATGTAAACAGAGTTTCTGGATGTAAGTGTATATGTAAGCAGAGTTTCTGGATGTAAGTGTACATGTAAGCAGAGTTCCTGGGTGTAAGTGTACATGTAAACAGAGTTTCTGGATGTAAGTGTACATGTAAACAGAGTTTCTGGATGTAAGTGTATATGTAAACAGAGTTTCTGGGTGTAAGTGTACATGTAAACAGAGTTCCTGGATGTAAGTGTACATGTAAACAGAGTTTCTGGATGTAAGTGTACATGTAAACAGAGTTTCTGGATGTAAGTGTACATGTAAACAGAGTTTCTGGATGTAAGTGTATATGTAAACAGAGTTTCTGGATGTAAGTGTACATGTAAGCAGAGTTTCTGAATGTAAGTGTATATGTAAACAGAGTTTCTGGATGTAAGTGTACAAGTAAACAGAGTTTCTGGATGTAAGTATACAAGTAAACAGAGTTTCTGGATGTAAGTGTACAAGTAAACAGAGTTTCTGGGTGTAAGTGTATATGTAAGCAGAGTTTCTGGATGTAAGTGTACATGTAAACAGAGTTTCTGGATGTAAGTGTATATGTAAGCAGAGTTTCTGGATGTAAGTGTACATGTAAACAGAGTTTCTGGATGTAAGTGTATATGTAAGCAGAGTTTCTGGGTGTAAGTGTACATGTAAACAGAGTTTCTGGGTGTAAGTGTACATGTAAACAGAGTTTCTGGATGTAAGTGTATATGTAAGCAGAGTTTCTGGGTGTAAGTGTATATGTAAGCAGAGTTTCTGGATGTAAGTGTACATGTAAACAGAGTTTCTGGGTGTAAGTGTATATGTAAGCAGAGTTTCTGGGTGTAAGTGTACATGTAAACAGAGTTTCTGGATGTAAGTGTATATGTAAACAGAGTTTCTGGATGTAAGTGTACATGTAAACAGAGTTTCTGGATGTAAGTGTACATGTAAACAGAGTTTCTGGATGTAAGTGTACATGTAAACAGAGTTTCTGGGTGTAAGTGTACATGTAAACAGAGTTTCTGGATGTAAGTGTACATGTAAACAGAGTTTCTGGATGTAAGTGTACAAGTAAACAGAGTTTCTGGATGTAAGTGTACATGTAAACAGAGTTTCTGGATGTAAGTGTACATGTAAACAGAGTTTCTGGATGTAAGTGTACATGTAAGCAGAGTTTCTGGATGTAAGTGTATATGTAAGCAGAGTTTCTGGATGTAAGTGTATATGTAAGCAGAGTTTCTGGATGTAAGTGTATATGTAAGCAGAGTTTCTGGGTGTAAGTGTACATGTAAACAGAGTTTCTGGATGTAAGTGTACATGTAAACAGAGTTTCTGGATGTAAGTGTATATGTAAACAGAGTTTCTGGGTGTAAGTGTACATGTAAACAGAGTTTCTGGATGTAAGTGTACATGTAAACAGAGTTTCTGGGTGTAAGTGTACATGTAAACAGAGTTTCTGGGTGTAAGTGTACATGTAAACAGAGTTTCTGGATGTAAGTGTACATGTAAACAGAGTTTCTGGGTGTAAGTGTACATGTAAACAGAGTTTCTGGATGTAAGTGTACATGTAAACAGAGTTTCTGGGTGTAAGTGTATATGTAAACAGAGTTCCTGGGTGTAAGTGTACATGTAAACAGAGTTTCTGGGTGTAAGTGTATATGTAAACAGAGTTTCTGGGTGTAAGTGTACATGTAAACAGAGTTTCTGGATGTAAGTGTACATGTAAACAGAGTTTCTGGATGTAAGTGTACATGTAAACAGAGTTTCTGGATGTAAGTGTACATGTAAGCAGAGTTTCTGGATGTAAGTGTACATGTAAACAGAGTTTCTGGGTGTAAGTGTATATGTAAACAGAGTTTCTGGATGTAAGTGTACATGTAAGCAGAGTTTCTGGGTGTAAGTGTATATGTAAACAGAGTTTCTGGGTGTAAGTGTATATGTAAACAGAGTTTCTGGATGTAAGTGTACATGTAAACAGAGTTTCTGGGTGTAAGTGTATATGTAAACAGAGTTTCTGGATGTAAGTGTACATGTAAACAGAGTTTCTGGATGTAAGTGTACATGTAAACAGAGTTTCTGGGTGTAAGTGTACATGTAAACAGAGTTTCTGGATGTAAGTGTACATGTAAACAGAGTTTCTGGGTGTAAGTGTATATGTAAACAGAGTTTCTGGATGTAAGTGTACATGTAAACAGAGTTTCTGGGTGTAAGTGTACATGTAAACAGAGTTTCTGGATGTAAGTGTACATGTAAGCAGAGTTTCTGGATGTAAGTGTACATGTAAACAGAGTTTCTGGATGTAAGTGTACATGTAAGCAGAGTTTCTGGATGTAAGTGTACATGTAAGCAGAGTTCCTGGGTGTAAGTGTATATGTAAGCAGAGTTTCTGGATGTAAGTGTACATGTAAACAGAGTTTCTGGATGTAAGTGTATATGTAAACAGAGTTTCTGGATGTAAGTGTATATGTAAGCAGAGTTTCTGGATGTAAGTGTACATGTAAACAGAGTTTCTGGATGTAAGTGTACAAGTAAACAGAGTTTCTGGATGTAAGTGTACATGTAAGCAGAGTTTCTGGATGTAAGTGTACAAGTAAGCAGAGTTTCTGGATGTAAGTGTACAAGTAAGCAGAGTTTCTGGATGTAAGTGTACATGTAAGCAGAGTTTCTGGATGTAAGTGTACAAGTAAACAGAGTTTCTGGATGTAAGTGTACAAGTAAGCAGAGTTTCTGGATGTAAGTGTATATGTAAGCAGAGTTTCTGGATGTAAGTGTATATGTAAGCAGAGTTTCTGGGTGTAAGTGTACATGTAAACAGAGTTTCTGGATGTAAGTGTACATGTAAACAGAGTTTCTGGATGTAAGTGTATATGTAAACAGAGTTTCTGGATGTAAGTGTACATGTAAACAGAGTTTCTGGATGTAAGTGTACATGTAAACAGAGTTTCTGGGTGTAAGTGTATATGTAAACAGAGTTTCTGGATGTAAGTGTACATGTAAGCAGAGTTTCTGGATGTAAGTGTACATGTAAACAGAGTTTCTGGATGTAAGTGTACATGTAAACAGAGTTTCTGGATGTAAGTGTATATGTAAACAGAGTTTCTGGATGTAAGTGTATATGTAAGCAGAGTTTCTGGATGTAAATGTACATGTAAACAGAGTTTCTGGATGTAAGTGTACATGTAAACAGAGTTTCTGGATGTAAGTGTACAAGTAAACAGAGTTTCTGGATGTAAGTGTACAAGTAAACAGAGTTTCTGGATGTAAGTGTACATGTAAACAGAGTTTCTGGATGTAAGTGTACATGTAAACAGAGTTTCTGGATGTAAGTGTACATGTAAACAGAGTTTCTGGATGTAAGTGTACATGTAAACAGAGTTTCTGGGTGTAAGTGTACATGTAAACAGAGTTTCTGGATGTAAGTGTATATGTAAACAGAGTTTCTGGATGTAAGTGTATATGTAAGCAGAGTTTCTGGATGTAAATGTACATGTAAACAGAGTTCCTGGGTGTAAGTGTACATGTAAACAGAGTTCCATATATCCAGGTTGTTGAAATGCTGCATTTTCAACCTACATGTTTGGCTTCAAATTATTCTTAAATTTCTCTCCAGGACTTCGTAGAGTAGTGGGTTTGACTTTTTATTTCACCAAATAATTAGGGGTATCCCCATCCTTTATAGAGTAGTGGGTTCCACCCTATGATTTCACCTAATAATCAGGGGTATCCCATCCTTTATAGAGAGGTGGGTTCCATCCTATGATTTCACCTAATAATCAGGGTTCTACCCAGGCCTTTATAGAGTAGTGGGTTCCACCCTATGATTTCACCTAATAATCAGGGTTCTACCCAGGCCTTCAGAGAGTAGTGGGTTCCACCCTATGATTTCACCTAATAATCAGGGTTCTACCCAGGCCTTTATAGAGTAGTGGGTTCCACCCTATGATTTCACTTAATAATCAGGGTTCTCACTAGGTCTTTATAGAGTAGTGGGTTCCACCCTATGATTTCACCTAATAATCAGGGTTCTACCCAGGCCTTTATAGAGTAGTGGGTTCCACCCTATGATTTCACCTAATAATCAGGGTTCTACCCAGGCCTTTATAGAGTAGTGGGTTCCACCCTATGATTTCACCTAATAATCAGGGTTCTACCCAGGCCTTTATAGAGTAGTGGGTTCCACCCTATGATTTCACCTAATAATCAGGGTTCTACCCAGGCCTTTATAGAGTAGTGGGTTCCACCCTATGATTTCACCTAATAATCAGGGTTCTACCCAGGCCTTTATAGAGTAGTGGGTTCCACCCTATGATTTCACCTAATAATCAGGGTTCTACCCAGGCCTTTATAGAGTAGTGGGTTCCACCCTATGATTTCACCTAATAATCAGGGTTCTACCCAGGCCTTTATAGAGTAGTGGGTTCCACCCTATGATTTCACCTAATAATCAGGGTTCTACCCAGGCCTTTATAGAGTAGTGGGTTCAACCCTATGGTTTCACCTAATAATCAGGGTTCTACCCAGACCTTTATAGAGTAGTGGGTTCCACCCTATGATTTCACCTAATAATCAGGGTTCTACCCAGGCCTTTATAGAGTAGTGGGTTCCACCCTATGATTTCACTTAATAATCAGGGTTCTACCCAGGACTTTATAGAGTAGTGGGTTCCACCCTATGATTTCACCTAATAATCAGGGTTCTACCCAGGACTTTATAGAGTAGTGGGTTCCACCCTATGATTTCACCTAATAATCAGGGTTCTACCCAGGACTTTATAGAGTAGTGGGTTCAACCCTATGATTTCACCTAATAATCAGGGTTCTACCCAGGACTTTATAGAGTAGTGGGTTCCACCCTATGATTTCACCTAATAATCAGGGTTCTACCCAGGACTTTATAGAGTAGTGGGTTCCACCCTATGGTTTCACTTAATAATCAGGGTTCTACCTAGGCCTTTATAGAGTAGTGGGTTCCACCCTATGGTTTCACTTAATAATCAGGGTTCTACCCAGACCTTTATAGAGTAGTGGGTTCCATCCTATGATTTCACTTAATAATCAGGGTTCTACCCAGACCTTTATAGAGTAGTGGGTTCCATCCTATGGTTTCACCTAATAATCAGGGTTCTACCCAGACCTTTATAGAGTAGTGGGTTCCATCCTATGATTTCACTTAATAATCAGGGTTCTACCCAGACCTTTATAGAGTAGTGGGTTCCATCCTATGGTTTCACCTAATAATCAGGGTTCTACCCAGGCCTTTATAGAGTAGTGGGTTCCATCCTATGATTTCACTTAATAATCAGGGTTCTACCCAGACCTTTATAGAGTAGTGGGTTCCATCCTATGGTTTCACCTAATAATCAGGGTTCTACCCAGGCCTTTATAGAGTAGTGGGTTCCATCCTATGGTTTCACCTAATAATCAGGGTTCTCCCCAGGCCTTTATAGAGTAGTGGGTTCCATCCTATGGTTTCACCTAATAATCAGGGTTCTACCCAGACCTTTATAGAGTAGTGGGTTCCACCCTATGGTTTCACCTGATAATCAGGGTTCTACTCAGACCTTTATAGAGTAGTGGGTTCCACCCTATGATTTCACTTAATAATCAGGGTTCTACCCAGGACTTTATAGAGTAGTGGGTTCCACCCTATGGTTTCACCTAATAATCAGGGTTCTACTCAGACCTTTATAGAGTAGTGGGTTCCACCCTATGATTTCACTTAATAATCAGAGTTCTACCCAGGACTTTATAGAGTAGTGGGTTCCATCCTATGATTTCACTTAATAATCAGGGTTCTACCCAGGACTTTATAGAGTAGTGGGTTCCACCCTATGATTTCACTTAATAATCAGGGTTCTACCCAGGACTTTATAGAGTAGTGGGTTCCACCCTATGATTTCACTTAATAATCAGGGTTCTACCCAGGCCTTTATAGAGTAGTGGGTTCCACCCTATGATTTCACTTAATAATCAGGGTTCTACCCAGGACTTTATAGAGTAGTGGGTTCCACCCTATGATTTCACTTAATAATCAGGGTTCTACCCAGGCCTTTATAGAGTAGTGGGTTCCACCCTATGATTTCACTTAATAATCAGGGTTCTACCCAGGACTTTATAGAGTAGTGGGTTCCACCCTATGATTTCACCTAATAATCAGGGTTCTACCCAGGCCTTTATAGAGTAGTGGGTTCCACCCTATGATTTCACCTAATAATCAGGGTTCTACCCAGGCCTTTATAGAGTAGTGGGTTCCACCCTATGGTTTCACCTAATAATCAGGGTTCTACCCAGGCCTTTATAGAGTAGTGGGTTCCACCCTATGATTTCACCTAATAATCAGGGTTCTACCCAGGCCTTTATAGAGTAGTGGGTTCCACCCTATGGTTTCACCTAATAATCAGGGTTCTACCCAGGCCTTTATAGAGTAGT
This sequence comes from Glandiceps talaboti, assembly GCF_964340395.1. NCBI lineage: Eukaryota > Metazoa > Hemichordata > Enteropneusta > Spengelidae > Glandiceps > Glandiceps talaboti. Next base: position 4,626,168 of record NC_135554.1, read on the forward strand.
GGGTTCCACCCTATGATTTCACTTAATAATCAGGGTTCTACCCAGGACTTTATAGAGTAGTGGGTTCCACCCTATGATTTCACCTAATAATCAGGGTTCTACCCAGGCCTTTATAGAGTAGTGGGTTCCACCCTATGGTTTCACCTGATAATCAGGGTTCTACTCAGACCTTTATAGAGTAGTGGGTTCCACCCTATGATTTCACTTAATAATCAGGGTTCTACCCAGGACTTTATAGAGTAGTGGGTTCCACCCTATGGTTTCACCTAATAATCAGGGTTCTACCCAGGCCTTTATAGAGTAGTGGGTTCCATCCTATGGTTTCACCTAATAATCAGGGTTCTACCCAGGCCTTTATAGAGTAGTGGGTTCCACCCTATGGTTTCACCTAATAATCAGGGTTCTTTAACTTCTAGCTTGACCCATAGACTACAATGATTTCACCTAATAACCAGTCTTCTTCCATGCCATTATCACATAAATATGTGCAAATCTTCACCTGTGTGACATCAAACACAGCGGATTAAAAACCCATATCACCCCTGTTCTACCGAACTATCTTTTCTATCTACTGTTTTGAGTGTTCCTGCTTATCCTACGCTATGATCAAGTTATCGTAATAATTATGTGCTTTCAAAACGTAAATGCACACATTATGTTACATATATCGTTGGGTGGCGTGAGTTTGATACATAGAGGGACTTTTATTTTTATTTTTATAAATTTTATTCTATCTAAAAATCAAGTAGTTTATCGAAGTAGCAGCTGGCAAGCTTACTTCTGATTTTCCGTCTAGCTCAGAGCTCCGAACTTACACTTCCCCAGCAAATATGAAAATGACAGAACAAAAGTTGTATTCAGACAAATTCTACTTACATTTTAAACTAAATTTGATATTACATGTACATTGCAAGGTTATAACCGATAATTTTGGTTGAGAAACCACAGCACAGTATGACTGGTACCGTGTAGGTAAGGTTGACCTCGCGACAGGTCACAAGATTACATAATTTGCATAGCTGTCGGGCGCCATTTTTTAATATGAGATGAAGAATATAGTGTGATGAAACGATGCAGTATTCGTAAAATACGATTTAAAATTTTAGAAAAATATAGAGGAATACTTAGTTATGTGATAAATATATAATTCCATGAAATCAATGTTAGTTTTATGTCATAATGCTCCTCGTATGATTCCGCAGACTTCAAATTCTTGCCTACTGGCTCAAATTTGTATTAGTCTGAGGAATCATACTCCGAGCATTATGACGTAAAACTAACATTGATTTCATATAAGTATACTATAGTGGTCTGTAAATCCACACTTTGATTTCTGTAAATATAAAACAAGCATGCCATTTCTATGTTTACTATATTTTGTTTTGCAAATATTGTCTAACTTTTAGTGTTTAGCTGTACTGAAAATATTCCAGACATAGCAAAACGTGATGATGTAGAGGAATTTATTCACAAAAACAAGAAATTTATGCATATGTTTTTTTAGAACAAATGTGTCTGTAATTTGAAATTGCACGCAAACTGAAAAAAAATCATACATTTCTGAAATGAATTGCAAGTGTCAGAAGCTAAATATCTTAATTATGAATATAATGGATCAAGTTTTAAATGAAAAAATTGAGTACTTATATTTAGTAAAGCCAGCAGTGACTTGTATTTTGCAGTTAATAATATGCTATTAATATGAAATCTATTTATAAACAGTGTTATGATAAACATAGTATTTGGGATGATGAAGGGTCAGTAGAGTCTGACCTTGAGGCTCTAGATAATGAATATAATGAAAGGAAATTTGTTTGTTGATTGAATTTTGATGACAACAGGGTGAGTCTATAGGGGTATATGATGTGCGCATCACTAAAAGTAGACTTTAAAGTAATTAAATTGATATACAGTTGTATATAGCTTAACCTTACCAACTGTGAATCATCTGGTTAATTTTTACAAAATATTTGTCTCAGAAATTATAAATCTTAAACTATTGCTGTGAATTTTTTGAAAAATCAAACCTTTTCTCAGTTACTCTATAAAATAAGTTATGGGTACATATTATTGTTAAATGAGCACAAAATGATATCAAAATTTAGCCATTTTGATTCCAAGATGGCTGCCAAATACTACTGTTAACGACAGAACTGCCCTATATAAAGAGGATTATGGCTAATCTATGTAAATGCTGGAAAACTCAAACTGCTAGCTTCTGGGTCTTGTTTTCAGCATTTTTTCTGTGCTCCGAGAAACACACAGGTCATGTATCATGTACAAATTGTTTGTGAATGTCGTAGGATGGTAACTTGATTCACAAATTAGTTGAAAATCAGTCTGTTTGTTTCATAGAATGAAAAAACCTTTCCAAATGAGGCAAATTCCCCTACAAACAGCTGTTTAGATTGTGTGTCAGTCAGGATTATTCAAATATGCGGCATTTGCATGTGAAAAACCCAGATATAGGGAATGTTTATATTTTGGTGATTACTTGCCAGTGAGTCATCACAAGTTCTCCACCTCCAAACATACAGTCAGTCATATGCAAAATAGGGTCCCAGGCATCGTCAGTTGTATGTTTAAATACTATGGGAAAATAAAAGCTTTTAATTCCCTTGAAAATGAGATAGTCAACCCTATATTTCTTTGATGACTTCAAAAGTACTAAGGAACATGCTTTCACGTGGTAAAGTTTGGAAAGATTTAAAAAAAAATTGATTTTCAGTGAACTTGGGCTGTGATATACATTGATTGTACTACAACATTAAATGTGTCAATCATATTACAGGATCTGACAAGACACTGCGTGACTTTGAGACTAATTTACAAGCTTTGAGAGATGATGAATCTACCATATATCCAGACAAGAGTAAGTCAGCAGCTATGCTGGGACCTGATGCCGATTACAGCAGTGACTGGTTAGCCTGTGTGTCTAAGAAATCAGGACTACCTAGATGGTTACTCAGTGCCACTATTTTCCTCTCATCAATGGCTTTACTATGGCTATGCTGTGCTACTACTGTCACCGCACCTGATCAAAGGGTACCCAAACAGGTAGGATGTGTTTGCTAATCCACAATGCCCAATAAAACTATATCCAAGCAAGGGAAGTTATAATATGGGGCCGCCTGTTTTGGTAGCATACACAAAATATAGAGATACAGGGATCTCCCCACTGTAACTGGAGTCCTGGATAATATTAATATTCATGACTTAATTGATATTTGTAATTTGATTAGCATAACAATACTGAATAAATTTGTGTCCAATTGGAAGAAGTACATTATGCCAAATATGAACAATATTTGTTCTAACACTTGCATAAAATTGTAAAGTATTTTCTTCTGTATATCCCATGTAAATATATTTTCCTTCCATTACTTGCACAGCAAATATTTTTGTTCCTATAGTACTAGTAATATTTCAAAGTATTATCTCCAAAGAAAACAATATTGCAAAATTTGCAGTTGAGTCAATCAATAAAAATTTGAAACATCATGTATGGACTGACCACTGATGGAAAACTATTCAAATGAGTTACTGGCAAGTTGATTGATGTTGCAGTGAGTGTAGACATTGAGAGGTGATGAACTGTAGTGGCAGGTACATTTTCTGACCATCTGGTATCTTTCCGTGATACAGTAAAGTGTATATCAAATACTAATAGAAGTGAAAAGAAACAAAGGGTGCTATATATGACTTCACAGTTGTTTACAGAAGGAACCCAGGCCAGCTTTAAATATCTGTGTTCTCATTGTTTCAATATGGCATTCTTGACACTACAATATTTTACCCACAACTCTCTCTGATTTGTACTGAGCTTAGAACATTTGACTACAAACTGTCAGTCTTGTTCACTCTGTGATAGATGCCACTGTTTATGATCACGTTATTAAAAGTGGGTATTCTTGTAAGTTACCACATAGTTAGGGATAGGGGAACACCAAAAGTTGGCAAGTCACAACATATTAGTGGTGCTTCAAATTGATGTAGAAGGTAAAGAGGTGTACGTTAACTTTATTTTGCTAACAATTCTGTTAATGTTTGATTCCTACAGAAGCTGAGTATTTATGGAGATCTTGAATATTTAAATCAAAGCAAAGACAGACTACCTTATCCAGTGTACATAAAACCAGCCGGTCCAGACGACGATGCAGAACCTCTACCATTGAAGATTGAAATAGATCACACTCAATCAAGAATTTAGACCACATGTTTGGAAACAAAAACAGGGTCCATATATAGTCTGCTAATTCATGGTATTGGTGCCTTGTCAATTTATGACGGGTTTTGTGAAATTCAAGGCAGAATAAAGTGCAGGAAACATTATCAATATTTTTTTTCTCTTTGAAAATTAAGAAATGGGATTTAAGACTTTAATATGGCAAGGATGAATAATATGGTATGACTTGAAACACAACTTTGGAACTAATGTTTGTGATGTTGGCAGTTCATTACATTGCATTCTTTTGTAATATTTCTTTTAGCAGGTAATATGTCATGCATATACATTTTCTTTGGAATCATGAAGTAGATAAAAGAGAAAGAAAAAGAAATTTAAGTAGCAGTAACTTTAACTCTGGTGGCAGTGATGGGATCAATAATTCTTCTTCAAGATATCACGCATATTAGTTTCACTCACAATGTTTTTGGTGGCAGTAGTGGGACCAAATACAAATTTCAGATTTGAAAGATATTGTTTTTGCAAGCTGTATGTTTGGTGCCAGTAGATGGAAAGATCAGCCGTTGTGGGCGCTCTTCTCATCCCTTGAATTCCACAAAGGGAAGGGATGATAAGGACACTCCCAGCTATGTATTTTGACAAGTCTGTGGTGGCAATGGTGGGATTATGTTATTTGTTAACAAAAGTCAGTCATTGTGTGACCAGACAAATAATATCAGTATAACTTATTAGATTTTTGTGGAACTGTATGAGATTCATTTCACTGCTATAAGTGTGTTCCAGATCTCTCCATCAAATATCACTGTCACTGGTGCTACAGTTACTAGTAATAGTGTTACTAATCATTGGCAATTGGAACTCTAACCTATACTCCTATAATCGCTTCTCTGCATGGACATTTTTAAAACTACTAAATTACCCTAAATCATGTAAGGTAACATATAAACTGTAAATAGTGCACTGTGATGCTAGTAGTCTTAGTTTCCTATTATTATTATTATTTACACCTTGAAGTATGTCATACATTTACGCTGTTCCCAAATGCCCTGCAGGATCAAAACAAAAAGCTTCATCAAATGTCACCACTGTTTGGCGAAAGTAGAATCAAATGTTATGTCTGTGACAGTAACTCTACATTCTATGCTATTAATATGAGGATATGTGCTTTTGCGCCTTACCACCTTCTATGTGTTTTGTGTGTTTTCAATGTTGATAATCAGATTGAGGTGAGGGAGGGGGGAAGGGGAGGGGAATATTTGAGGGATTATTGTCTACATTTATTACAGTATATTTTTCAGATACCGAAAGGTGTTATAGGATGTTTATCGTGATAAATTCATACCTACTTACTATAGAACAATTAATATTCTACCACTGCTAAACTTTGGAGTACGGGACATGTTTGAAAGAAATTTGCCAAATTTCAGCAAATGCCACATCATGTATAAAACTTGGTGTCAAACCTTGGTTAGGAACAAATGATTCCTTAGAGAGGGTTGATAGTGGTCAATACACGACAGTGAGGCTGGATGTTTTTTGTAATCATAAACTATGAGAAGTAATCACGTGAATACCGCTCTCACAAAAACAGGATGACGTTTTGGCATGCTGTGAAAAAGCCGAGTAGTTATGCAGGATTTGACCAGAGTTCTACAACAACACCAGCATTCATGTCATGTCCTCTGACAGCATCCTGTCATAGCACATCAGATGTCACAATGAAATGGTACAATTGTACGCCTTTGTCTTAGAACACTTTCATTTCATATAGTATGACATCATTTTGATCACCAAGGAGTCATACATGTATGGATAAGTTATACCGTATTATAGGTTTGAGTCAAAACACAAGACTGGGAAAATGTTGACCTAACATTAAAAGTTATGCGCAATTTTGTTACGATCTGGTTAAGGCATGTACAGAAATGATTCATTGAAGATGTTGAGTAGCGGGAACATGAACACATAGTATTACATTGTAAATGGCTATAAATTTGGTTCATTTGATTGTTGACATGGTGATTGTTGACATGGTGATTGTATGTTCAGAAACACTTGTCATACCATTTCATTTGATATTTTGGGTGTGACAGTATATGATTTGTCCCAATATGATTCAATTGTTGGTAATTATTATCCTTCAGGTCAGCAAATTTTACATCACACTGTTACACTATGTCATATTTGAATGGAGGTAATAAAGCGGGATATTTGGGAATATTGACTTGTGTTTTTTTTTTTTTAGCACAACAACCTCAATGTAGTTGTGCTGCACTGTAGACATGTGTGTGTGTGTGTGTGTGTGTGTGTGTGTCTGTGTCTGTGTCTGTGTCTGTGTCTGTGTCTGTGTGTGTGGATCTAGCTAATTCTAAAAGTAGCCGGTCATAACAAGGTCCATGAATCTATTCACCAATATGGAAAAAGAATTCTTAAAAAAGTAGATGACAAAACCTTTTTGGAAATGGATTGTTCAAGCCAAGGTGATCAGATAAGCATTATTGGATTTAAACTATGGAAATTTCATAAATTAGGGTAGGAAAGCATTGCAATGGAAGCTTGTTATGTATAACATGCCTAGAATTGAGAGATTTGCATTCTGAATATAATAGATATCGGAATAGATGAATTCCTTAAAACATTCTTGTCTTGTTCAGGAGGTAAATGAGAGTAAATGTGGTAAAATTAATTGATGATGGCAACATGGCTACTGTTGTACTGTAGTTAATGAGTATCCATTGTCAGTGGTAAAGTGTGATGTCGTTTTGACAAATTGTGTACACAAGTGAGGGCGCTGTTTTCACAAATGTGGTAATGAAAGTTCACCACTGAGGGCGCTATTTAAATCCGTCGACAAACCAGTACTTGTCAAGTGCTGTAGTAGTCATTAATAAAATCTGTAATAATACACAATCTTTTATCATATCTGACAAAAACAAAAGTTCTTAGCATTGAGGAAAGTACATGGTTGAAGGTGATAAAACTAATATCTGACAAAAATCAGCAAGATATTTGAATTTGCCCACAGACAGCAGCAGATTGCACACGCGCGCGTGCACACACACACACACACACAAACAAACACACACACACACACACACACACACAACTATTATGTAGCTACATGGGCCCACACTCAAAATACACTAGTTATGCAATCCTCACAGTTGGAAATTCCTATTGTTTGGAAGCATTGTTTTTGTTTGCTTTTCTCTGTTGTTTGCTTGTGATTGGTTGACAGCAATAATCTGTATGTGCAAGCTATACCCTAGCAAATACTTTTGGGGAGACTGGGTGTCTCCATTGAGGATTATGCCATGTATTTTGAACAAAAAATATGGAATATGTACTCCGGTCAATCTGCGTCATGACAACACTCGTCTCTCATGACAACGTGCGTTTACGTCACTGGTTCTGCTGATTGAATTGAGTCAAAACATTCAAAATTTTCATTACGTTCAATGATTTTTCTTTGATATTACTGGCACTGGTATAATTATGTTATTCTCCAATATTTTTCTTCATTCAGCCTGAAAATAATCATGGCTAAGGGTTGTCACTACTCATCTATCGTCTCATAGTGACAAAGGCCCCTTAGGTCACTCATATTTTCCTTGGCTGAAGGAAGGACAATATTGGGGGATAACATCTAATTGTCTGAGATTAGATGAATTCATGAATATTTATAAACCATGGACATTGCGCCCTGACTACCGGACATGTTCAAGAGAGAGAGAGAGTATGTGTGTGTGTGTGTGTGTGTGTGTGTGTGTCTGTATGTATGTGTGTGTGTCTGTGTGTGGGGGGGGGGAGAGTTTTCCCGACTTAGGTACCTTATAGGACACTTGACACACAATACATGAACTGCACACAACAAATCAATGTTTATAAAACTTGCAAATTCTTTTATTAAAGAAAAATCAAAATTTAGAAGAATGAAAGTTTTGAAGTTTATGAAATATCTGATTGAGAACTAAAAGTTACCCTCAGAGATTATAAATACCAAAAAATGAAGTATAACATTTTGAAATTCTTATGAAATGTAGATTTGTTTGGCAACTTCTTCCACCACCACTATCTAACCCTACATCTAATTAATATGCATTATGCAGATGATATGCATTATGCAGATGATATGCTAATGTATGCAAACTCATTATGAAGTATCGTACATGTAAAAAAATAAGTCTCTTTCAAATTATAGACTAAAACATAATTCAGCCATAATCAAGCCACTCCCAGATTGACTGAATGTGTGCTGACTTGAAACATTTGAAACATTTCCAACATAATATGCAAAAATATTTCAGTCTTCGAAAACTCTTTTCTCCCCTTGTTTTAAAAGTAAATAATACGAATTACAAATGACAAATACTTTTGAAGCCAAAACACTGATTTAAAAAAAAAAATTTAAAGTCTCGTTTCATCAGAAGAGTAGCCAGTCAAATACAATGAAATGATAAATATCTTTACCACTCAAACTATTTCGTTTGATGTATCCAAATTTTTTGTTTAAAAGAAAATTAATTCATGATTTGAATCATAAATGACAAATATATCTGTAGCCCAACATGACTTTTTAAAAAATGTATGACTGAAGGATTTCTTGAGTATAAATGTTGAGCTGTATGCCTGATAACTGATCCATTGACATGACATGAAAACTATCATCTTGGTAGACAGCATTTAGAATGAATGGACTGATGTATTTGTATAACATCACTCATATAATGTCGTCTCTAAAGTTTTATTATAAACTGGACAGTAAAATACTGAGGAAATCATTAATTTTACTACTAAGTTTCTTATACAAATACATGTGTTTCACACTTGTATTTCTTATGATGCTATCATACTGTGTTCTATTTTGAGCTAAACATGTTGACATCTAATACAACTTGTATATATATGTATACCCTGCTGGGATTGACGTGAAGTCCTCAGAAAGGGTTTCAATGATTGGACAGCATAATTATGCAAATTGATGCAAGTTTACATATGTATACGTTTATACTAGTATGTATGATACGCCATAACAGGGCGCCCTCACACTAGATGTCAACTACATGTATGTAGTATTTCAAAAGTTTACATATGTATACGTTTACACTAGTGTGTCTGGTATGCTGTGACAGAGCGCCCTCACACTAGATATCAACTATGTAGTGTTGCAAGTGTTATGTCTATGTTTATACTTTCTTATAATACACTTTTTGCCAACCAATCAGATTGAACCTTTTTAAAAAGCTTCATATTATATTACACCCCCTGCTGTGTGTTCCTTTCATACTATTATTACACTGACATGTCACCTAAACTTGTGTTGTGTCTCAGCTATGCAGTTCTTGCTCTATTTGCAACAATGTTACGATATATGATAGACACATAAATAAGAAGTAATAAAATGACGAATAAGTCGTCCATGAAGCCAAGAATTCCAAAAACTGCTTCTGGAATAATGTCTAAAGGTGAGATGAAGTATAGAATGGCTGCCAGTAAACATAGCAATATACGTAATCTAAACATCCAGACCAAACCACCTAGAGAGAAGAATTCCCCCCAGGCATGTCGTAATAGTGTTGGTAAATCTCGTATGTAATCCATGATCTGGAAGAAAAAATAATACAAATGTAATATATAAATTGATAGGTAAAGTATGAATATAACGTACGTGTAATTCATATGAGCTAAAAATAGATTTGTGGACATACTAGTTTGGAGTATAAGTATAGTTTACAATCTCTCCCGAGGTCAGACGTTTTTATTTGTTTTTGAAGGTCTGTGATTTAATTACAGTGCTGAGGATTATTTACAGAGTTGAGTTTTAGTTACAGGTCTGTTTCTTACTTACTTACAGGTCTGTGTTTCAGTTACAGGGCTGAGATTCAGTTACATATACATGACTGTTTGGGTTTAATTTACAGGTCTGTGTTTCACTTTCAGGTCTGTGTTTTACTTTCATGTCTGCATTTTACTTTCATGTTTCAGTGTGTTTTACTCACAGGACTGTTTTTTACTGTTTTTTACTGACAGGACCATTGTTTTACTTACAGGTCTGGGTTCTCCTGAAAAGCGTCTATTGTAATCATAGACATCTTGTAATCTAGCTCTACCTTCTTCTGATTCTCTCTCTTCTTCTGAAAAGTCGGCAAACAACATTGTCACCTGCAAATAAACGACAACCAACCAGGCAACATTAGTTACAATTCATTTTGTGCACATCTTAGTAACTTAGCCTTTTTATGGATATGTTAATTTACACTCACAGAGGTTGTTGTAGTCAATTAGAGAGGTTTCATACACCCTATCAAACACTAGTCGACATGTAGTTACTATACATGTAGATGTTTTCATTTCTACTATAATATTTGTTCTCTCTCTCTCTCTCTCTCTCTCTCTCTCTCTCTCTCTCTCTCTCTCTCTCTCTCTCTCTCTCTCTCTCTCTCTCTCTCTCTCTCTCTCTCTCTCTCTCTCTCTCTCTCTCTCTCTCTCTCTCTCTCTCTCTCAGGTGGTTGCTATCGCTTCATTCAGTTTACAACAAACTCAAACTAATCACAGAAAACTTTACCTGTTGTCTGCATACAGGACAGTGTACAGCTCCAAGCCATGATCCATGTCTCCAGTAGGTAATTATACAATTGGCTATGATAAAAAAATATACCACATTGTCATTCAGTGCTCATGTACAAAACATGTACTTTGACTCCACAATGGCTGACATTGTCACGCAGTGCTCACTTCAACAATGGCTTCGTATATTTCATGAAGTTCATCAAACAAGCTTCAATGTAATGTATATAACATTCCATTTTACAAATTGTCCTGATAAAAGAACCCTCTAACATGTTAAGTGCCAAAGTGAGTAGTCTGGGTATTTACACCTATGCCTGTGTTTTTTTTTGCTGTATGGTCATTTGCATACAGCTGCTGAGACCACCACATGCAATTATCCCAAATATGCCATATTACTATAGGCTTACTGAAATTTATGATCATAACATTATATTCCATATTCAATTCAAACATTAATTTGGTATTTGGTGGTGCTTTTACCCCCCCCCCCCCCCTCCCTCTCCCCCACCCCCTGTGTTCTTACAGGTTGGTCAATGCCACTTTATAGCATACAGTAAACATCCATAATTTATATCAGTTGTAAACTTACATATTTACAACTTACCACAGAACACATGTCCACAGTTTGTTTCTGTTGGAAACTGTGCATCTTGTAAACAAACAGGACAACTGGTATCTACAGTGTATCTCCTCTGTGGTCTAGGTATTCCATTGGTAGCACCATGTGTTGTATCATTCTCGTTGATACCAAGCTGACGACGAGCATTACGAACTCGTTCTTGGTTTTCAGGATGGATTTGTTGGTTTCTACTTTGGGTCCTATAACAAAAAACAAAAGACATAAAGTGTCTGTAATCTGGTTATTGATACATAGTTTATCAAATGATAATTCATACATACATTTGTAGCAGGAAAGAAGGAATGTGACAAAACGCTACATGTGGATAATTATACAAGTCATGTACATGTACATTTGTATATAAATATAGTTCATACATGTATGCTTAAAAACCCAGAGGTAACTAATAATAATGATATTGCCTTCCATAAGGGTTGTTCCTAAACCCTTTGCTAGTACATGTGTGTATATATAGATACACTGCATCACATTAACATGTTGTTTAATTACCAAAAACTATTATTTATATTGAAATATTGTACATTTGTAATATCAAGGTATGTAAAAATTACATGAAATTTGAAGATTGCCACCACACATCCAATGCAGACATCAAAACCCTGGCACCCATGTTTCTGTGTCTCGTTACAATATGTTTATATAATTTATTTATTTCATTTAGACTAAATGTAGCAAGACATTTCAATCTTGCTATCTCAAAGTGTAGAATGTACAGTTGGTGTGCCGCGGTGTGTATCAAACAGAGCCAGTTAATAGTAATCAGTGAAACAGGCAGTGCATGGATGATACAAATTGTTTCTGATTGGCCAAAGTCTTGCAGGGAGCAAGGTGTGAAACCCTGTATATATAATATGTATACATGGGATCCTGGTAAGGATAAAGGTTGTTATGCAAGGGATGTTATCATGTGCTAATTGTGAACAGTGGCACCATGGATTGTATGTTCCTTATAGAGTCCAGGAAGTATAAAGGGTTATACCATATTGTACAAAGGTTGGTATGGGACAGGGGTATTCATTGTAAAATGTTTTCAGTGCTACATTGTACATCTACATTTACATCTACAAATGTACATGTACTATATGTATTTTAACTGTGTGATGACATCACATTCAAAATGTACACACTTTATTTCCTCCAGCATACATGGAACTGCTATATCTGTACATAGGGCAGTATATAAATTCTATCAAATTTCCACAATCTGTTACCACGGTAACCCTTTAAAATAATGGCTACATAAATATGAATCTGATCAGATTTTCATCTCAGTAATTTATACCCACGGGAATTTTAAATCTTAGTAACACGGTCAGTCAACTCATTCAGATTATGTTTTATATTATAATGAAACTGTGACATCATTATTCATCCAAGCTTACAATTCTACAAATTGATATTGCAGACAGGATATATAAATAGACACATCTAGTTTGACAGCTAGCAAAGGACAAAGGTAATCAGCATCTATTATTCCTAAAGAAGAGTTGCATCATTACAGGAGTACAGTACAGTCCACGTTTGAATGTGTTTCTTTTTGTTTCTAATAAAGATCTACATACATTGTACCGGTACATCCATATGTAGATAGACTTACTGCAAACAAATTCATTTTGACATATAATAATTTGGTGGAATAACAATTTAGATTGTTTGACACATTTAGGACACTTCCATTTGCAGACAGTGCAAGAAGAAAGTAGACACTAGTTGTATAAATAACTCAATGATGTCAAGTTGGCCCACCACTCATTCACAACACCTACATTGTAAATATACAAATATAACAAGTCATTGAAAATGACACAGTCCCCGCTATGATTGGGTTTTAAGGAACTGGCAGTTTATGTTGTCATTTTCAAACCTGGTTAATACTGTTTGTCCTCATATGGTTATTTTTGATATCACTACTCTGATCACGCAACAACACTTGTTAACCTAAACCAGGCAGCCATATTGGATCGTATCACAATGAAAATGAATATGCACATGCATGTCATAGAACACTGTGCTAATACCAACTTTGAATGAGATCTGTTCAAGCATGTCTGAGTTATGGCTTTGGACAGGGAAAATTCGCAAACAAAATGGCTGCTAGGTGGCCATATTGGATTGTATCATAAAACAAATTTACGTGCATATGTATGCCATAGCATGTTCCCCCAGTACCAAGTTTGAAAAAAATCGGTCCAGGCATCTCCAAGAAACGGCTCTGGATGGACGGACGGACGGACAGACGGAATCCAATCCATAAATCCCCGTCCGGACTTTGTCTGGAGGGGACTAACAACTTGTACTTGTATGTTAGCAGGACTTGTATCTGTCCAAATGACTTTTGTGCATACATGTAAACCTAACATAAATTGAGTGCCCCTGTAGAATTTAATTTTCTCTAGGAAGTGGGTGATTTGTAGAGTTACAGTTTGGCCAATGTTGGACTATGGCTTGATTGCTTCATCTTTACCCCTATTTCCTTCCCATATTGTTTCTTCTTAAATTATTTTGTTTCTGGACTGAGCACCTCTTTTTATGAGGCTCATCTCTTTCTATGGGACTCACTCCTGAAACAACCATATATGAAGAAAAGTGAGATAAATAAATCAATTAATCTGCTTAAAGTAGACTTAGAGTGCAGTTTGGCAGATTAAATGATTGATTTGATGTCATCATTTTTAGATACATGTACAATGTAGTATGTACACTAAACCATTGACAATGACATTCATATTGTATACAAACTGAACATACACGAACACCATATCAATATTAGTAAGGTACATGTGCAGTGATTACAGTTTTCACTTCATAGCCTTCACTTGAGATTTGCTATTTACAATGATGCTGTTCTTTCATATGAACAACTGAAAGCTAAATCTCTGGGCTACTTGAATGTATTTCAATCAATCAATCAATCAATCAATCAATCAATCAAGTAAACGAGCAAACAAACAATCAATCAATCAATCAATCAAAAGATTTTGTGTAGCACAAAAATCCAATACACCAATGTTCTGTGGCACTAAACAGGAAGGTTGTATATCACTTGCAAAAATAGATGTGTCTTGATGTCCTTAAAATTCATTACAAGTAGATGATGAATTCAAGTGGTATACTCATTGTTCTATAACTTATAAAGATTACAAAAACTGATTTGTCAGGTCATCCTGTACAACTTTCACTCTTTACTCTGTCCAATTGAAATCTACTAATTAAAGACATGGATAATAACTGTGTCATGCACTGTACAGTTTTAACATGATATTGATATGTGATATCACTGCAATTATCACAATTTTGTCTTGTGTTGAGAGAGTGGCTGAACTAGAATATTTGAGTAATCCAAGCTATTTTTCATTAGTACATTGTGTGTGTCTATGAAATAGCGTACTCAAATAGGACACCAAATTGGACACCAAATTGGACAGGGAAAAATGATGAGAGTTATTTACGGGAATCAAATTACTATTTGCTGTAATCAAGCAGTTTTCAAATACATGGTCCATGTGTCGCAACTGTCTGTCTGAAGTCATAAATATTGCATTCAAATCATCAATAATTTCCGGCTCCATGGAGAAAGATGGCCTTCCCCACTTGAAAATAACAGAATGCAGGTCTTTACAGAAACTTGCCTACCTCCACATTTTTTGTGTATGTTCCTACACACAATAACACATACAGCATTTTGGTAGTACAGTACGTATCACAAACACAGCTACTGAGCTAGGTCTTCGAGACAAGACAATTAAAAAAATGACGACCTTCTCTCTCTTACAAAAAGAAAACTTTGTGATGTGAATTACAATGAGAAGAGACTATTGAAGCCAGTGGTATTCATTGGTATTCCAGGGAGGTATGTTTAAGTTTATCAGCTGGGATAAAACACTAGCTGATATAAACATTATAATATACTGAAATCTGCATATAGTGTCTGCCATGACTCTGTCCCATATCTATAGCTTTGTACAGTTTATATTGACACTCACAGCATGTAACACAGGTTAGTAATATACTGTCATTTATTATATATTTTATATATTATAATTACTAGATAATGATTTCATGTGCATCATAGACACTTGTACATTGTACTCATAAAATTATTCACTTATAAACTTACACTTACACATAAAATTATTCACTTAAACTTACACAAACACATAAAAAGACTGATTTTTGTTTTCAGATACACATAGAATCTAGAGTCTCATTTGTCTGACTTTGTGCTTAAAGTGGCCATATGGATGAGGATTTGATATTTATTTTCGATTTTTAATTTATACAAATATTTTGTTACGGCTTCCTCCTTCAGAAATTAATGTGAAACAATATTGCTTAAGTGTGTGTTTGGAACTCAAAACACTGCAAAAAGCTAAAAAATGTGTAAAAAGTTTGTTATTGTACGTACAATAAATTCTCTGGGGTTTACCATCAACATTAAGGTTCATCAAAGTATGGAAACCTATGTGAGTTTTATCAGACTCTATCCTCTGTTTTACAGGGATTCCCCAAACTATGTTTTATCAGACTCTATCCTCTGTTTTACAGGGATTCCCCAAACTATGTTTTATCAGACTTCATCCTCTGTTTTACAGGGATTCCCCAAACTATGTTTTATCAGACTTCATCCTCTGTTTTACAGGGATTCCCCAAACTATGTTTTATCAGACTTCATCCTCTGTTTTACAGGGATTCCCCAAACTATGTTTTATCAGACTTCATCCTCTGTTTTACAGGGATTCCCCAAACTATGTTTTATCAGACTTCATCCTCTGTTTTACTGGGGTTCCCAAAACTATGTAAAGCGAAGACAGCACAAATGTACATTTGTACACGTCATGTATAATTGGATTGATTTTTACAGCAAAAATATCATGCATTATACCATGATCACGTTGCCAAATAAAATAGTGTGCATGTTCAAACAATTAACATGTATGTAAGTTGCTATGAGCTAAATTTAAAATAATTCACTTTCATGCAAAGCAAAGAGTGATTGATTTAGGATAGATGGACAGATAAGCATTTATTTCTACTGTCTGTCTAGACATTGTCTCTGAGACTAGATTACAATAAAATACATGAAAAGTTTGTACCAAGTGAATTTTCAGGCATCATCTACCAAAAAATTGAAAAAAATACAATTTTTCACAGTTCTCAAATTTGAATATTTTAGGATGTACATGACAGTAATTTTTATACTCATTTAAATTGCAATTTTATGTTGAACTCGAATGAGTTAATTTGATTAACATTTCATGTAGCGATGAGCTAGATGTCAAATTTTATCTTTCTTTTTACTGGATTTGTCCTTTCTATGATATGATTATGTTTTGGTCTTGATTGCTATTCTCAACATCTGACACACTGGCCATTCAAATAGCATACCAAATCTGAAGTGAATCATCAGCTGTTCAAACATTTTCAAAAGCATTTTGTTTGAAAAAATGATGTCAGTTATAATACAGTTCAGAAAACCCTCTCTGAGTAAGTCATAAATCCACTCATACTGAGCAAATCCAGAACATACATTGTAATTTGAATAGCCACTGTGTCAGATGTAGAGTATGGCTATATCAAGACAAAAACATTCAGGCAATGTGAAGCTATTACAAGGTTGTCACTGATTGGATAACATACATATACTTTATCACTCATTAACAATACAGCCAACAGATGTGCTTGCTTTCTTTGTGTTCTAACCAATCAGAATGAACCTTATCAAGTGCTTCACATTATCTGAAAACATAATCATGTAAATAGCTTATTACAAAAGAGGATTCAAGTACAAATACACAAATGTAAAATATTTGGGGAAATCTCCGACTAACATTACAGTCTAGCTTGTTACCACAAAAGTAAAAATGTACCAGTACAACTGTGTTCATTGCAACAAACTTTTTGGCTTATAAAACGTATATGTACATGATTGTGTACCTTGATTGGCACTGTACCTGTACAACTAACTGACCTACATGTACAATGTACATACATACATCAGGCCATTTCAGTGTTCAATGATTATTTTTATCTAATGTGTCTTTTATCATTTTCTGAATTCAAAAAAACCTAGTTAGTTCCATCAAAGTATTATTGACCATTTTAACACAAAAGTGTGAATTCAGATTTACTCTCCTAATAGAATCTACTCCTAATTACGTATGATGTAGAGATATATCTGACATCACTTCATACAATCTACTCCCTGTACGTACGATGTAGAGATACAATGTATATCTGACATCACTTCATAAATTGATTTAGTCTATAAAATGTCATGATGTGTTACTGTTCTCTTTATCTGACAGAAGTCTAGACTATTTTTATTGACTGATGGCAATTCAAGTAAATCACCATCTGCTCATCCTTCTACCTACATGTATTAAAGTCAGATTTTGTAGAAGATAGACTGTGACAATCATTGCTGTAAGATGGCAATACCATAAGTGAATATCTTGGTTAAAATTACTATTGATATTTTGCAGTTTTTCCTCAGCAATGCTGCATCTATTTTGGTCATATATTTGTCATCTCTCTTCACAGTGTCTAAAAGTGTTTTGAAGGTTGGCATGGAAACAGAGAAAGGGTTGTGAATCGGAACCCTTAAATCAATACAGATATTGTAAAATAAAATTCCTAGAAGTCTGAAATACACATTTCAAACACACATCAACCAAATTGGCTGTGAGGAAAAAAAGAGAAAAAAATTTAAGTTGAAGATTTGAGCTGTTTTTCTTCTTAATTAATTACTATCGGTACTGACAATTTAAACAAGGAATCATTGACATTTTTATATCATACATGTATATCACATTTAATAAAGGAAATAAGACAACACAATTGATCTGTAATTTTTTATCATTTATGTATTTGCTTGAACTAATCAAATCAAAGACTTGTATACGAGTTTAATTACTACCAAACCAGAGTGACTATAGAGTTTCAATTAGCCAGCATGATATTACTACCAAACCAGAGTGACTATAGAGTTTCAATTAGGCAACACAATGTTTTCATGTCTCACACATTTTTGTTACAAATTACATAAACAAAATACAGACACTTACATGTACACATGTATAGTGCACAGACATGGTGGTACATTTGATCTCACTGTGAACATAAATCAACATCACTGATAACAAGAAAGATTCAAACATATAACTGTATTTGTGTTTAAAATGAGATAAAATACAGTTTATCAGGTGTGTGCATGCTTTCAGTTCCTGTATTTTGTTTGCATATTCTTTTACAAAAAACTTGTGTGAGCTGTAAAAACATTGTTATAACTAGTCTCAGGTTCACTTAGACTATATATATTGTATAATTATTTAAATTACTACATTATAATTATTCCTGTTTTATCTTTGGATTTCCAAATTATTTAAACATATGTTTCCTTCTCAGTCTTCACATTTTTTATTGTATGTACAAATGTATGTGTGTGGGGTAGGGGTGGGGTGTGGTGGATGGTGTGTGTATTCTAATATCACAATCTGGTTCAATAATATATCCAATGATGAATTGAATACTCTTGAGCGGGTTGCGTTGTGCGGACAGCACCAAGAATAATTGGCACAGAATTGCCATCATTACATTGCATTTATAAGTCACGTACTATGCACAAAGCAAAAGCCATTATTCAGGACTCTAGCCACCCAGGACATGATTTCTTTAAACTTTTACCCTCTGGTAGGTGGAGGACCATCAGGACAAGAACAGAATGTTTTAGGAAGAGTTTTTATCCATCTGCGATCCATATTTTAAACCGAACATAGACATCTACCGCCTGTTTTATAATAACTTGTCTTGTATTTTACTTAGTATCGTGTGTGTTTTATTGTCTGTTGTGTCATCATTTTACTTATTCTTATATTAGTTTTATTCCCGTTTTTTATGAGCTCGTGTGAAAAATCAATTTCCAATGCTTTGTTAGCATATGGCAAATAAAGTTATTATTATTATTAATATACATACACTGATGTGGCATATTATATCAATAACTATATCATCTCAACTATATTAGCATACATGTACACACAAATATTTTTAAAATATTTTTTTATTGTCTACCTGGACATCCAAAATCATAAATGATATACAAATTACCTTTCATTTCATACTATTACTAGTAGCCACTCACGTTGTCTTTTCATATTTGTTATGAATTTATCATTATGTACACTAATGTAGATGTACGACTGTAGCCCGTGTATAAACCTGGACGAATCTAGCGAGTGTGTGGCATACAATCTGACAACCTATTTAAAATAAGATCTCGTTTTCGCTGAACGCTTAACACATGGCTAGCTACATCTACATGATGGCTGATGCAAACTCTAAAACAGATGGGCACCTGTAGCATGGACTTCCGCGTTCACGAAATCCGAATTTTAATGTAAAGGTGGGTAGCGATATACTAACCTCCACATTACAGCAGCTAGGGTGAGCAAGGCACAAATAACTAACACAACACTATGTACAACTTCATCTCCGACGCCTTCAAATATGGTACCGCTCTCAGGGTTCGTCATTTTCGACATCGACGTGTCCGAAACATTTTGCTGACTATTCAGTCAGCTTGCCCAGGGTCATTTTGAAAGTTCGAAATTATGAACCATCGATTCTACCAGACATAAACACGATTAGTTTAAAAAACCAACAAGTTACATAGATTATGCAAGGATATATTTTTAAAAAATATGTAAGCAATAATATTAACATTTTGTTATCTAAAATGGCAATTTTTTTACGCAATAAGAACGAATACTGGCCTATAAATGATTGCATATTTCATATTTAATGGCTTATTTGTAGTACTTGAATTCCAAGAAAATATTTGAAATAATTATTCCTAAGACAAAGATTTTTCCATGTATATTTTACATGATCATAATTTATTATATTAAGTTTCAATTACCCATTTTAAAAGTAAAAAAATGCTCAATCTCCTCAATTGTATATCGTGACCAAACGTTACGGGTGTTGTTGTTATTGCACTACTTTCATCGTCGTTACTGGAGGTATATTCCTTTCCTATGCATTACGGGCAGTTTATCGTGCAAAGTCAGCCAAAATAAACAGATTTGACCGAAATATGTCGTCTCTGGAGCTTTGTGAAAGTCTGATGACCTGGGTAAGTAGTTTTAATTGATTGTCATATGGGACACTTCTGATTTAAAACGTATTTTAGGCCGCCCAAATCAGTTACCTCGCCCCATACCGTACGTACGTTATATTCCGATTCGTTGACGAATGGCTAATTACGAGTTGACTATCCCCCACCCCAATTAACAAACGTTCAGAGACTCGTGTCATCAGTTCGTGTCTCCGTCTAAACTGTTAACATGTATGAGCAAAGCAATATTATCATTTTGATGTGGATGCAATTTATTACGTACATCAGTTCAACGGTCATAACGTTAGTCGTTACGTACATTGTTGAGTGATCTGGTGCTAGTAGTATGTGTATCTTATGTATGATCCGACATTTACAACTCAGGAATGGATTTTACGTTGCGATTACGCTCTCATAATTATAGTATATTGCATGTCTACGAAGCCATGGGAGGGAAATTATGAAACAATTTACTGGGAGAGGATGTATTTCCTTGAATTTGTGTAACAAATATGCATCTGGAAGTGAAACGTATGTGACTCATGGCCAAGGAATAGATCTAAGAATTTGACACTTAATTAGTGTTGATAGCAATACATTATGAACATATCCACCACTGCATCATTGTACCATAATTAGTTTCTTGTCAGTATTGATAAGGAAAAGGGCTAACTGCTATATTGCAAAAAAAAGAAGTATTTCCTACACTGCTGAATGCATCTAAGCGGTTAGTGTTACATAAATGAGTGCACATATTTACATACATGTACACTAAACGTGTATACTAAGTTGGAGATTTGCAATCTACATTTGATATGCATCAATGGTGATAATCTAAGTTATTCAAACATCCAGAAATGACCAATCAAAATTGTAGAAAGATTATGATACATAGAGAGGATAAGGTAGAACAAGAGGAGGAACAATACCAACAATGCACCAGACTGTAATCCCCAGTCTGGGAAGTAAATAGAAGGATTTTTCAGGAAGCCATGCATGCATCATGGAGGTATAAGGGGAGACATGCATGCATAATCTCCAATTCCTTGCCAAGGTTTTAAAACTTTGGTAACCAAAATGGAGACATCTGATAAAGTTTGCAGTTCCCGTATATTCAACTGTAGATCTGGAGGATCTTGGGGATTCCCCCAGTAAAATAAAAAACAAATGCAGGTACACATAGATATTACTACAGAGTTATACTTGCATGGTTTTACCTACATACCCGCATCATCTAAGTTGTGTAGTAATTGTCATAGATTTGACTTATGATCTGTAAATCTTCAATGAGAAGCCGAATTAGCACTTCCACTCAATTCAGTCTAACCTCCCCATCTATACAAGCAACACAAACACAACTTTCATAAAAATGTCCCCAGCCAGCCAGCCAGTAAAGACATTTTTCATCCTTAGCAACAATAGCTCTCTCACTGCATAACAACTGCATTTATAAGAAGTTGGGCTATAAAGTAACAGAATCAGATTTCTTGATGAGCTCAAAAGAGTAGACAGTTACACTCTGATGCACAAGCCACAGTATTGAATAATTCATACCATGTCAGATAACCCATCTTTTGTACTATATAATTGACCCTTACATCCCCTCAGACTGTAGAAGCAGTGTCCACTGACCTTACTCGTTCTATCTATTAATTTTGGGACACATTAAGAACACAGGACTCGGCAAAGTGCCCGACAAAACTTTTTGTTGAATACATATGCATGTAGTAAGGGATAGGGGACACTAAATGTTAATGTGACAAGATATTGTACATCCATGATGTATGTATCAGTACTGTGTCAAATTCACTTAAGAGTGCACACTGGTACAATAGTAGCGATGTCAGTGATGACTTTCGTAAGCACGCAGTAATACACCTCATGTCAAATAACACTTTGCATGGTTTCAGATTCTATTTATTTCAAAGTATGGTTCACTGTGTTTAATTATGACTTTGACAATGCTACTATATTATGTCCCTTGTCCATAGACCTTCGAGTCCACCATAGATCCTTCTGCAGTGGGTGGACACCACTGGTGTCTATGCCTTGTCCAAAATGTTACATGTGTAATATACCTACACTAACAGTATCTAGCTTCTACATAACTGTAACTTAGCCAGACAGAAGTTATGGTACATTTCTGTATCAATCCTAAATATCTGACAAGATAAATCAAACTTACATTACCCTGTAGTACTAAGGAGGTACATGTACATGATATATAAGTGTGTCTGCCCCTTTCCTAATCCTCTCTTTGTTCAGGGTTACTGATTTCTTTCTATGAACACTGGTCAGTCAGGAATGTCACCTTTCCTCTTTGTATGGCAGGTCAGGTCATAGACAGTGTAAGCTGATCTCAACTATTGTCTTCACTTAGGGAGCATAATGTGTGTGAGTGAATGCAAACATGTCAATCTATTCTTTGACTGATGAAGCACAAATCATAACCCCATCCTGTGTACTATAAATTAATGTAGTGGGTGTTAAACCTACTTTGCCAAGGCATTTAATTTACTTTGATATATTATGATTTGTTAGTTTGAGTCTGAAAAGAACTGATAGTTAGCCTAATGCGAGGAACACACAACTCTTATAACTTCTAGGAATGTGTATCTGTATCATATGTGTAAATTCTTGTAGTATTTCACAGATGGCCAAGCAAGCATACTGAAATCGTAGACACAAAAATCAGTGATCTAGTTAGCACGGTGGGCAACAATTAGGTAAAAACGACAAGCGTGAACAGATACAGTTCTTGGCGCCCTGTCCAAATTTATAAAAAAAAATAATTTAGAAACTGCACCCTATTTCATGTTATCGGCTTCAAAAACCAAAATATGAAATGTTGTTATGGCAATGTCATGACAGATCATTGAAATGTGGTCTAGTGCCATAACACATTGTGGCCTTTATACAGTTGGGTTATTGCCAAGTTGTCATCCATTGACTTGGTAAGGCAAGTAGTGACTGAGATTAGAAATAGTTCCATCTGTGAAATAACATATGCAGGTCAGCAGGTGAATACAAATATCAATAATAATAAAATGTACTTCACTCCCTAATATTGACATACAGGTAGCCATAAAAATAGGGTCAAGGATGCACTTAGTAATAATGTGTCTGCTGACTAGTTTTGCCGCTGTACAGCTATATGCATGTATGAACATGACAGCAAACAGTTCAACTGACAGAAAGCTATTGTACCTAATAATATTGAACTTGTATTTCTTTTGGTATTCAAAAGATTTGACTTGTAGTAGTTGAACTTGTACTATGGTGTAGTAATGGTCACTGGGTAGCAGCAAGGTGGCATGTCTTTATATTTTCAGATTATCTGCTCGTCCAAAACTTTGGGGGTGTTGCAATGTAGGTAGATTAACAAATAAACTTTGTTAACATGTAAACAGATTAAGAGATTAACACATAAACATATTAAACTGTCTATTGTTGACACTGGTCAATATCTTAATTCATACTAAGTAGTACACGGTACTATAAAAATATTTGTTGGTGGTTTGGGATACATGTACATATCCAAAATAAATTTTTGATTAATAATATACATGTATATAAATTATTTTGTCTACATGTGGAGGGTAAGGTTTGATTACTAGATAGGATCTGTTGAAGTGTGATGCCACATAAATCAATTTTTGTTGACAATCAGTTTTAAAACTGCATTAGCATTCCTACACCAAGATCACGTATCCATGGTAATAGAGGTGTTCAATGATAACTTAATGTATTGACAATGTCATCTATTTTGACCTAAACTTATGTGTGGGTATGTACCTCATGGCACTGGACTAACTTTAAACCCTCTCATATTTTCTTAGAGCTCTTTTGAAAAAGTAAGAATTATACTAACCACATGTACACTACTTCTAAATTCTAATATGTTAATGTCATGTCAGAACAGACTAGGCTATAATTTAAAAGGCTAAACATCCCTCTTCAGGAGGGGAGGAGAAGGGAGGGGGCCTCTGGCTACTGGAGAAGTGAGGGCCTTTGGCATGAAATAGAAATATGAGTAGTGAGTTTGTCACTGTATTACAACATACATGTAAATATATATATAATACATGTACTTCCACATATGTAAGATAATATTTTAATGCACCAAGTGATAAATACAGGAAATGTCCTTATTTGGGCATTTGTTTTAATTCATATTGCATTGTTCAAGGATTTTTCACTTTTATTAATAATAGTATTAGTATAGAGTTATAGTTTTATATCCTCATATTTTAAGACTAAATTAATATGTTTAGAAAAAATATACATGATTGTTTATTGAATCAAAGACAATATATGGATAGACCATGGAGGTAGTGTCCATGGATAGACATACATGTACATTTTGTAGGTTGGTACAGTGGTAGCTATTCCCAGATCCCATATCCAGACTGGGTATTTCCATTATTATGAGGCAGGACAGCATGGAATATATACAAGATGTATATGTAATGGTAAAAATGATAACCAAAAATGACTTTTGTTGTGTACTGCAATGGCCGCGTCTTTCATCATATCAGACCCAGTACATGTATGAGAGATGTGAATGATGGTAATAGCCAGGACAGACAAATAATCATTATCTGTTTATGTACATGTATGTGGCAGACTAGTACTGAGTAGTATCAACAGTGTTGAATTGGTTGAAAAGTGCATTCTGTCAGATTTACTACACTTTGAATTTATAAATTGATTGTCATTGCAATGCATATTTCTTTAGGTTTACTGGTGAAGTATGTGTAACTGATTTGTATAATTAAAGTTTGCATTGTGTGAGATGGGAGGAGGTTGGGAATGAAAAGGTGTGATGGGATATGTTTTGCTGCATGTATAAAGGCAGTATCAGTAGTGTATTTCATACTGAAGCATATATTAGAGCTTCACTTGCTAACTGACAGTCACTCAAATTAGTACACTGGCATAATGCATACTTAATTCATTTTAGTACAAGTTGTGACAAATGTACTAAACTGTCAAGGAGACCACTTCCATCAATTGTGCTACCAATGCCTTGTAAGGCATACATGTACATTGACATACAGAATGTACATTGGCATACATGCACATTGACATACAGAATGTACTTTGGCATACATGCACATTGGCATACATGTACATTGACATACATGTACATTGACATACAGAATGTATATTAGCATACATGTACATTGACATACAGAATGTACATTGGCATACATGTACATTGACATACAGAATGTACATTGACATACAGAATGTACATTGGCATACATGTACATTGACATACATGTACATTGACATACAGAATGTATATTAGCATACATGTACATTGACATACAGAATGTACATTGGCATACATGTACATTGACATACAGAATGTACATTGACATACAGAATGTACATTGGCATACATGTACATTGACATACAGAATGTACATTGGCATACATGCACATGTACATTGACATACAGAAGTACATTGGCATACATGTACATTGGCATACATGTACATTGACATACAGAATGTACATTGACATACAGAATGTACATTGACATACAGAATGTACATTGACATACAGAATGTACATTGACATACAGAATGTACATTGACATACAGAATGTACATTGACATACAGAATGTACATTGACATACAGAATGTACATTGACATACAGAATGTACATTGACATACAGAATGTACATTGACATACATGCACAGAATGTAAACAATGATGTACAACACTCAATTGAGATGCTATATATAGATTTGTATTTTCATTCTTGAGTAGAATTGATTATTAACTCGGCTTGTGTTCCTTTTCATTTTTAAATGTAGTTAGCTGTTACTTCACTTTTACCAATTTTTGACTTGAGTGTTGTTGAAGCCCCATCTCCCAGGACCAATAAAAGTAGAAAATAAAGTTGTAGGTGGATAAAATACTATTGAAGTACTATTGTTGAGCCACTCACACACAAAAGACACCCACTTTTTTGTTTGGCTTCCTAGGCTTTGAGTGTTTATTCATAGACCCTCCACCCTATGGTTCATTGTATTATTGTCATTCACCTTGCTAGTGCTACATATTGTCACAAATAACATTTTGTGACTAGTACATTGTTCAGTTGTACACTTAGACCTGTATACATATTATACATGTATTCAGACTAAATACCAGTAGCATTGTCAATTGTGTGTTAATCTTTCACAGTGACATGTGACATGTGTCTGGTGTCTAATATTTGAATGACTATATAGCACATTGGCTACTAAACATTTAACTGATAACCCGTACCTAAAAAGATCCTGTACTCGTACTACAATGTATAAGTTTCCAAAAATAGTGGTCAGCTTGGATGCCATATATTTTGCTGTTGATAGTATGATCTCTACCTGTACATAATATGTTTTATAAGTTTATGAAGTTTGTGTGTAATGCTGCATGTGTGTCACTGTGTGCTTGTGTATGTACATCACTACATGATGTATGTGTGCATGTGCGGATCATAGTATGTACCAAATGTATGTTTGTCCATAGACCCTCCACCAAATAGGGTCTATGGTTTGTTATTGTAAACACAACCAAAGCAGTTGAAGCATTGATGTGTTTGGTTTAACCATAGATGTCTATAGCCTGGTTAACATGCAACTGTAGGCTTGTTCATCCTATGACACTCCCCTCTTCCCACCTCCGACACACTCACTCTCTAGACAGACAAGCATTAAATCAATTCATTCAAAGGTGATTGGCACTGTTCTATTTTCTTAGTTTAAAGTAAAAGATACAAGTTTGTAAAGAAGTATACATACATGTAGTATATAAGGAAAGGTTCAATTGATTATCCAAAAATGGGAGACAAAAAGAATGCATTTGTGACCTCAACAAATGTCTAAAATATTAATTACATACCAATGAATACTGCTATTGTTATATAACAAATGTATACACATGTTCAAATACAGTACTATTGTTCCACTATAATTGTTAACATCTTTAGTATGAAAGGAATATTCAATTTCTTTATTGTGTTGTTTATTTCATCATGTATTTGTACTCTCATTCTTCCCAAATTTATTCATGGAAAGTCTGTGTATGTTAAATTCAACAAAGGAACATGTACACTATTCAAAATAGTAGTTTGACATCACATTATACACCTTAGCTTTAACTTGAATATTTTGTTGACAATTTTACTTGGAGACATTGGGTAGATTTAACCAAGTTTGGTAGTTGATATCTGTTCAGCTAAGATTTACCTGTAAACAATAATCTAACTTAAATAGTTAATGTATACACTAATCACTGTGTTATACAATGATTGCCAACTGTTAGATATATATTTAGATATTAAAGGTTCGCAATCATAGTGTCTCAGTACTTCCTGTTTACATACATGTAACATATGTTAGGAAATTAATTGTACAGTTTTTCAATTACTCAGAATAAATATGTGAACATTGTAGTTTTTCTGGGAAAAGAAATTATGTTCAAAGTGAATGAATATTTGAAATGACAAGTTATTAAAAAATGAAATGAAATTTGTAATTAGATAAACATATCTGATAAATATGCAAATTGCATATGGTAATTTTTCCATGGTGACTTCCAATTTTTCCATGGTGACTTCCAGTGTTCTTTTATAGATAAGATTATAAAGAATTTAAAAGTGTAATTCCAATCCCATGGGGTGGGGGTGTGGATGGGGATTTCTATAGTTTGTTTGAGTTTGTAATTGTTCAGAATTTTATGTAAATACAAATACAAATAACCATTTCTTTGTTCTTTTTCCTTCAGCTTCAGACATTTAAAATCAAAAAAGCACATGAAACAGTTGATGATTTGACGGATGGAGTAGCCATTAGTGAAGCACTCTGTCAAATGTAAGTATACCTACAAATTACACCCATAGTCATCCACAGCAGTCTTAGAAATAGTGTTTACAAATTACACCCATAGTCATCCACAGCAATCTTAGAAATAGTATTGACAAATTACACCCATAGTCATCCACAGCAGTCTAAGAAATAGTGTTGACAAATTACACCCATAGTCATCCACAACAATCTTAGAAATAGTGTTTACAAATTACACCCATAGTCATCCACAACAGTGTTAGAAATAGTGTTGACAAATTACACCTATAGTCATCCACAGCAATCTTAGAAATAGTGTTTACAAATTATACCCATAGTCATCCACAGCAGTCTTAGAAATAGTGTTTACAAATTACACCCATAGTCA
This sequence comes from Glandiceps talaboti, assembly GCF_964340395.1. Classification (NCBI taxonomy): domain Eukaryota; kingdom Metazoa; phylum Hemichordata; class Enteropneusta; family Spengelidae; genus Glandiceps; species Glandiceps talaboti. The sequence goes on from NC_135554.1 coordinate 4,654,913, forward strand.
TCCACAACAATCTTAGAAATAGTGTTGACAAATTATACCCATAGTCATCCACAACAATCTTAGAAATAGTGTTTACAAATTATACCCATAGTCATCCACAGCAGTGTTAGAAATAGTGTTGACAAATTATACCCATAGTCATCCACAGCAGTCTTAGAAATAGTGTTGACAAATTATACCCATAGTCATCCACAGCAGTGTTAGAAATAGTGTTGACAAATTATACCCATAGTCATCCACAGCAGTCTTAGAAATAGTGTTGACAAATTACACCCATAGTCATCCACAGCAGTGTTAGAAATAGTGTTGACAAATTACACCCATAGTCATCCACAGCAGTCTTAGAAATAGTGTTGACAAATTACACCCATAGTCATCCACAGCAATCTTAGAAATAGTGTTGACAAATTACACCCATAGTCATCCACAGCAGTCTTAGAAATAGTGTTTACAAATTACACCCATAGTCATCCACAACAATCTTAGAAATAGTGTTTACAAATTACACCCATAGTCATCCACAACAGTGTTAGAAATAGTGTTGACAAATTATACCCATAGTCATCCACAGCAATCTTAGAAATAGTGTTGACAAATTACACCCATAGTCATCCACAACAATCTTAGAAATAGTGTTGACAAATTACACCCATAGTCATCCACAACAATCTTAGAAATAGTGTTTACAAATTACACCCATAGTCATCCACAGCAGTGTTAGAAATAGTGTTTACAAATTATACCCATAGTCATCCACAGCAGTGTTAGAAATAGTGTTTACAAATTATACCCATAGTCATCCACAGCAATCTTAGAAATAGTGTTGACAAATTACACCCATAGTCATCCACAGCAATCTTAGAAATAGTGTTGACAAATTACACCCATAGTCATCCACAACAATCTTAGAAATAGTGTTGACAAATTATACCCATAGTCATCCACAGCAGTCTTAGAAATAGTGTTGACAGATTACACCCATAGTCATCCACAGCAATCTTAGAAATAGTGTTTACAAATTATACCCATAGTCATCCACAGCAGTCTTAGAAATAGTGTTGACAAATTACACCCATAGTCATCCACAGCAGTCTTAGAAATAGTGTTTACAAATTATACCCATAGTCATCCACAGCAGTCTTAGAAATAGTGTTGACAAATTACACCCATAGTCATCCACAGCAATCTTAGAAATAGTGTTTACAAATTATACCCATAGTCATCCACAGCAATCTTAGAAATAGTGTTTACAAATTACACCCATAGTCATCCACAGCAGTCTTAGAAATAGTGTTGACAAATTTATATACTTAAAGTAAACTTCGACATAGTTAGTACCAGTGATTATTTGCACTGTGCACACAAATATGATATAGGTGGTATTTACACTGCATTGCAATATTGATGATATTATTGCATGCCTCAGTAACCTGTATGCAAATAATATGCAAATGAGTGAACATTCATTCTTTGTAGAAGTTGTACACAAAACTGTATGAATGCAATGTAAACAGTGTTTACAGAAATGTGCTGTTTTGGATAAACAAATAATATATTTTATGAGTAATATTATGTAATAATAACAGAACACCGTGCCATGTCAGTTCCAGTGGTATTTGTACTCAAGCTTGCAATGTTTTCTGCTGTGCTTTCACCTGTTACACTTGTGAAAGTATATTGGTGCAGAGAACAACGCAAGCACTTGTGCATAGACCTGAGTATACCTGTCATTCTTGTTATTCACATGTCATAATGTTCTGTCATAGTACATTGTACATGTAGTGTATTAATAGACTGAAATATACAGGTACGCTGTATCGCTACTCCGCACTGACCTGACGGCTATTGATTGACTGATGCATGAGGTCACTGTGTCACTGGCATACCTTACACTTACATCTAGTGTGTGTACTTAGTCACTATTTTATGCATACTGTAAATTTAGGTTGATATTTTACGACAACAAATATGGTCTTTCATTTTCATTATCTGTCCTATGAAATTATGGTTAGAAGTATGGCAAACTTCTTTTCCATTTCCATTTTATCAGAGTTTGCAAACTTGAAGTTAAATTGTTGTCAAGTGAAAGGTGTAGTCTTGTCTACCTTTTAGCCATATACACCCATTCACCAATCACTTTAGTACATAACATTGAATGTACATTGTGTGAATAACAACACACAGTGAACAATTAGTGTTCTATATGAACCTTTTTGTCTGACCCACGACAAAAGTTTTACATCATAGCTTTGGCTAATCTTATTGGATTGGTCAGTTACATGTACAAAACGAAGTTTAGTATACCCTGATAGAGTTGTCAGTTACATGTATGGTCTTTAACACAGTTTAACATACCCAGATAGAGTGGCCATGTATGACCCAGGTCAGGACAATGTTTGTTCTTGTGAGTAGGAGAATTTTGCCTGTATAACAGTTTTGTTATGACACAGTACATGTAGAGTCCAACTATGCAAACATAGAAAGTCTTCCTATCTCTGAAGTAAACTATTTTGACTGTGAATGCATACAATGTATAGATAAACGATGCTAGAACCTGGAAAAAATGTAGACATGTTTTTAATAAGACAGACATTAGATTGGAATGATACATGTATGAACAGAAAATAACGACCTATAAATCTTGCCTTGAAGTGTCAAATAGGGTTTGTGAGAGCATAGATTTGCTGTACCGTCAGGCTGGGCGTTTGACGTTCGATACGATCATGAATTTGTATCAAGTTAGTACAACAAGCCGGGATTTGCTGATTCATGCAAGTTCACTTGAGATAAACTTAATTTATTCACAACCTGTAGTAATTGAAGTGTTGTTTACCATACTCTTGATTTTACAAGGAAATGAACCTGAACTATATAAGTACAACCTTTTAGCACAGTGCCCTTCGGGGACACAACTTCAGAACGCCGGGACTGCATTCATGGCACCCGTACTACTAATACTCTGTACAGTGCCCGTTTATCAGCCTTTAATGTAAATTTTCAGCGAATCTTTCCACTTTCATACTTTATACTCTTTAACCAGGTCATATCATGCTATCCGAGTAGATTTAAATGAGACTAGTAACTTTTAGTCAGGTCTTTTGAATCACCTGTTCACATTCACTCAGTGCGTGCATCTGTCGACGTTTGCAGTTCACACTTTGTCTGCCTGTTGGACTCACTTGATACGGTCAGAAAATATTGTTCCTTCAAGGGAATGGCCCTATCTATAAACAGGCATATTTAGTCACATTGGCATCTATCACAGTGACAAGTCAGGTATAAGTCAGAGTATAAGTACATTGTATAATTTGTCGCCGATCAGTGTTAGATACACACGTACGGTGAACATGCTTGCACTCCAGAACATATGGTTCCTCATTACATCATTTCTCATTAATATTTATTACTAATCTGAAATAACCGTTCGTAACCATTGTAAGAAACCAGAGTTCATTATTTCGCAGTTTCGGCAGAAGAAATAACAGCTCTGGTTTGCAGAATGAGTTTACACTCAGGAAAACTATTGAAAATATAAAGTCCCAAAGGGATGTAGAATCTACATTTTTTTATCAACCTCTGGTATTTTCCCCCCTGACAGCAGTAACCCTTCAAAGTTTATGACTGTTGTACATGATGGAATGTACAATTGACAAACAAAGGACATATTGTATTGTTGTCAGTATTGTATTACAGTGCAAATCCATAGAGGCCTTGTATAGTATGGTGAGGGGAAAGTATTGTATGGTATTTGGGGTCAATACAGTAGGGTGACCCCATTTTTAAAAATGTTTCTCATTACTTTTTCATGGCAACTATGGGTCAGTCAGTCATTTAAAAAACAAAAAAGTAAAAAAATCAAAAAAATCTTCTTCATGTTAACTGCCTGTCTGTTTCCTCCTCTCGTCTTCTTTTTTATTGGATTCCTGGTAACAAGTCCTAGCTCTTTCCCAGCTTCTCTACACAATTGACATGTTTTCAGCCCCCCCCCCCCCACTTGAATAACTGCTGTCATGAAAATAATGCTCTTTTCGTGAACAAGTGTCGTCATAACCACCATGACTGTAGATGACATTGACAGTCTAGACACTTTTTTATTCTTGCCAGAGAGGGAGCTGTTCCACAAAATAATATGGGCGGGCACCAATAATTTTTTTTTTTTTTTTGATGTCTGAGCTGAAAATGTGGGGTCAGTCGGGTAATGAGAAACAGGAAAAAAATTGGGTCACCCTTCGTATTGATTACATTGCTTTTAGTCAGGTTTGAGAACTTTTTAGAATTTTTAAAAATAAATATAGATATTTTTGTATCTGTGAACAAACAGCTGTTTATCACTGTATATCATCAGCTCACAAAATTTGTAGCTGACAGGTTAAGGCTAATATATTATTTTATTATCAAGGTAAACTTCATACATTAGGAAATATGTGTGCAGATTATGGCATTAGTAATATGGACATTTGAGTTGTAGACATACATGTATAATTACACTGGGTGATAAAAATGTGAAAATAAAGATTATATCTGTACTAAATTTAATATTATTTTGATATTAGTATGTGTGTTGAACTATGGTATTGAGGTATTTGATATCAGAAGTCCAGGTTTAACATACTATAGAAGTCCAGGTTTAACATACTATAGAAGTCCAGGTTTAACATACTATAGAAGTTCAGGTTTAACATACTATAGAAGTCCAGGTTTAACATACTATAGAAGTCCAGGTTTAACATACAGAAGTCCAGGTTTAACATATAGAAGTCTAGGTTTAACATACTATAGAAGTCCAGGTTTAATATACTATAGAAGTCCAGGTTTAACATACTGTAGAAGTTCAGGTTTAACATACTATAGAAGTCCAGGTTTAACATACTATAAGATTACACACAATGTCACATCACTGAATTTTTTTACATATTGGTCATCTACTAGATTAGACAGTCAGACAGACAGACAGACAGACAGACAGACAATACATGTACATACATACATGCACACATACGCATACACATAATTATGTATCAGTGATACTTGTACTTGTATGTGTGTACAGTTTCTATTTGTATTTAATTATGGACATAAATACATGTAGAGTTTATATAACAAACACAAGACAAGAGTATTGTCAACAAAAATGCCAATTGTTTACTCTTGTCAATTTGTGTGGGTAGTGTATTTGTTCTACATCTATATCACTATTGATGTCTTAAGAAATAGGTAACTAGGTCACATTTATACAGACCTGTATAGTTATATATAGTTAGCTATTTTTAAAGACAAGTATTCATTCTACGATATTTCCATTAAGCTGAATTTATAACATTTTTATTCAGATTAAATCAGACATAAAACTGCAAATAAAATATTGTAGTGTAATGTTGATGTCGATACCAGCCAGTGGTGGCATTAAGTTTTAAAATATTGTTGTTTCTGATGTTTGGTATTACAGCTGATAACAGAAAGGGGGACTTCCTCATGTCATGAGAATGTTTCTTATATACAATTATGTAGGTCTGAATACCATGGTTTAGTTCTGCCAATAACTTTTAATTGTATGCTTTGAACAGTATAGTCATTGATGTTTAATCCAATCTGTTTACATTGTCCTTCCACCATACTCTTCCATGTCAGCTTTGGTCGCCCTCTCCCTCTTTTTCCATCCACCTCCAGATTCCATGCCCTCTTCACTCCTTCTCCCTCATCTTTCCTCAGCACATGTCCACACCATCTCAGACAGCTGCGCTTTGCTACCTCTACAATTGACTCACATAGACCTAGCCGTTCCATGAGCACCTCTGAGCCAACCCTGTCACTCAATTTGACACCATATACCCGGTATCTTTCTAACCATAGCTCTCTCTGCTCATAGGAAAGCTAAATTTCAGTTGTACAACATATTATTTTTGGAATGTGACAGTACTTGTAGACATATCTTGCATTGCTGTACTCAACATATAAAGTTGATGTATGGTATAAGTCTAGAGACTTGTGTTGCTATCTCAAGAAGCTCTCCACACCAAGCCCTGACAGATGCATTTAGAAACACAGGAATGTTTACTTTGAGTTGGATTTGGTCAAAAATGGTAGTCTAAGACTAAGATACACCGTGTTGTACACTCCTGTCAGGCTTCTTAAATGAAATTGAAATTACCAACCACTGATAGTAATAGCTGTGTAGATTGTAAGACAGCTTGATCACAATTTCAAACAAGGTGTTCAAGAATTGTTGATTACAAATCCATATTCATCATTTCATGCACTTTGACTTATTTTGTTGTTGTTTGTTTACAGAGCACCATCTTATTTTGATGAAGCATGGTTTGGTAGAATCAAACAAGGTGTTGGTAATAACTGGAGATTGAAAGTCAGTAATTTGAAGAAAGTGCACAAAGGAATGTTAGATTTTTATACTGATGTAAGTAACATGAGAAAAAACTAGCTGGATGTGTGATTACACTTCTCTGTCTACTATTACTGCAGTGAGGTAGGGTTAAAGGTTAGATAGTGAACAAATATAGCAAAGCGATAGATCCAGCAATGTAGACAGGCTATGAAAAAGTATACATAGATGTGAAACCAGTCTGAAATAGAGAAAGGTTTTGACTAGTTGACTTCTGCCATATACATGTAGTCATTCACTGACACTCATTCGTATATGTTGTCAACTGGTCAAAACCTCGTGGTGTACCATCCCCAGGGGGTAACACCTATGCACTTCAGGGAGGGTGGTTTGTGCATTTATGCATATGACAATAAATACTAGAAACATGTGAAATTGTTCACATACAGATTAAGTTTTGGACAGTTTGAGGTGACCCCACCCACCTGCCATACCCGTAGATTTGTAAGTCTTGATCAGTTTTAGGATGTGTTTGCATATTTATACAAATTCCAATTAACGTACTGCTGTCGTGCTCCTTCCTGCAAAGTGCCTGGACCCTCTAGAACAGAGTTAAGCCATTAACTTTATATTTTTATATACTGATCTTTAATCATACCAAGCACAGAGATGTTGTGATAACCTGAGTGATACCCGTAGTTTCTTGAAACAGCCTCACTTTGATCATGGTTATTATGTCATTGTTACATTGTAGAAATGCCATGTATATGTACAACAACAACAACAACAACAACAACAACAACAACAACAACAACAACAACAATAAATCATTGAATGTACCAACTTTGAAATGTCTTTTTGAATTGAATTATGTCATAGGTATTAGAACAACAACTTTATGATTTCCGAATGCCAGATGTGAGTGCAATTGGTGAACGTGATGACCCAGAGGAGTTGGGTAGATTATTACAGCTTGTCTTAGGATGTGCTGTTAATTGTGATCATAAAGAAGGTGAGATGTTTACTTGGACAGTGTTTGGGGCCTGTCTTGTTGTATTATTGTGTTACTGCATATGTGTGTGTGTATGTGTATGTGTGTGTGTGTGTGTGTGTGTGTGTGTGTGTGTGTGTGTGTGTGTGTGTGTGTGTGTGTGTGTGTGTGTGTGTGTGTGTGTGAGTGTGTGTGTGAGTGTGTGTGTGTGTGTGTGTGTGTGCATAGATGGATGTGTGCATGAATGTATATGTGCATGAATGTATATGTGCAGTTAGTGTATGTATGTATATGTATGTTTAGATAGATGGATGAATAGATGAATGGATTGGCAGACAGTGAACAGACAGACCTACATAGAACAGACAGACAGACAGACAGATGGCATTGGTGGAATATGAAAGTATGTTTGATGTGGGTAGAAAATTTGTTTCATCTAAGTTAGTGATTACATTTGGAAAAGTAAATATTACAAGTATCTCTTGTATCAGTTGATTACCCTGACTAATGAAATGTAGGAATTGTTCAAATATTAATACAGATGGTACCAACTTTAATAGCCTGATCAGTTTGTTCTGAATTTTTCCCAATAGCCAATGACATATTTAGAAATAACATTACGACAGAGACATGATTGACAGAATAAGTGTATTTATAATCACTCAGTTGATCTACAGAATGTTTAAAATTAATGTACAGTTATCTATTTTGAGATTAGAAATTAATTCTACATGTTTTCAATTTTTGAATTATTACAGAATATATCAATAATATCATGATTATGGAGGAATCAGTTCAACATGTGGTAATGAATGCCATACAGGAATTAATGACTAAAGAAAAACCTATGGCACAGGCAGCTGAAGATTTCTCAGAAATTGAACAACAGTTGAAAAGAGCACTAGAAAAATTACAAAGTGTCAACACTGAGAAAGATGAACTCCAACAAAGATGTCAGGATTTAGATGGACAGGTAAGTTGAATTTCATCACTTCACAAAGTATGCCTGTATGCATATGCTAGACTGTAAGATACATGTATGTACACCTACATCATGGTTGACTGATCCATGACATTACCTCAACACTGCCTATAGTGTCTTATCTGACTACCTGTATCGCTTGTAAAGCTAATCCTATTAGCGATGTACTTTATTAACACAGTTATCTCAAGAATGTTACCATACCAATCCTGTAGATTAATACGGCTATACCTAGCCATTTTCTTTCACACAAGATGGCCATACAAACAATCCAATATAAGGAACATATTCAGCTTAGCTATTTTGTTATAGGATGCCAATGGAAGAGAGTGAAAAAAAACTTGACTTCATCCTTTTATTCTGTCTTTAGGACCCAAATTATTGTACATCTTAACATGTAGGTTTGCATTGTTTTGTTGTCATATAGTGGTGTGTACACTGTGTGATTCATAGGAGTTTTTCATAGTATGAGTAAATATATTCAAATTTATACATGATACATGCATGTTGACAAAAATACACTATACTAATCTAAGTGTCTGTTTTGTACATTCAGGTTATTTTATCAATTCAAGTACCTCGGGATAAAGATTTTTCCTTGAAATGTTAATAATTTCAGTTCTTTTTTGAGGGTTATTTGGCATTTATCAACTTTCATTCCGTTGTGTTTCATTACAGGTATCTACATTACAAGAGGAGAAAACCACATTACAGACTGATCATGAAAGATTACTGTATAGATTAGAAAATGGAGAAGGTTTTGATGATCCAAGGTATTGTATCAATCACTGTTCACATCTTATATATTTGAGTTGCTAGGTCTTACCTTGTCATATAGCTAACATTGTACATGACTTGGATTTATGTATAAAATGGTAGCAAGTTTGGGTGTATGTCAACCATACTGATATAAAGAGGAAACTCAAGGTACTGACAACTCAAGGTACTGACAAAGAGTTTTATAGGAAACGTTTTGTAGAGGTTAAAAATCAGATCAGTTTTAGAATCAATTTGTGTTTACATAAAAATTATAAAAATTACACTGTTGTCTGTCCAATTGTACATTTGTAATTAAAAGTTTGGCAGTTTTATAAATAAGGTTTAAAAAGTGGATCATTTCATTTAGATTTATTTAATATTATTATAAATTACATTGTTATATACCTGTATGAAATTCAATTTTTTTTAAACTTTATGTTATAGTAATAATTATCAAAATCATGACACACTTTCATCATAACATACAGATTGCCATCCACCACCACCACTACTAACATGTTGGGTAATTATTTATGGTAATATTTTATTAAATTTTCATTTCTTACAAATTCTTTCTTAATGTTATTATTAAATGATAAAATCATCTTGTAATCATAATTAATATTACTAATAAATATCAATCTTTTAGTTGAGATATATGGTAATACTACCATAGAGTATAAATGTTATTGCCAAAGTTTTAGAAACAGGTAATTGAGAGTTGTGTTTGAACATTTTGATTTTCTAGAGATGTAGGACAGAGTGATGATATGATTCATGTGTGTTTTATTTGTCACCCCAATAATTGTCTGACCCAACTTTGGACAAGTTATTGTGGTGACCATCTTGTGACAAAGTGAAGTATAATGAAATGGACACGGTAGTCAATGCAATGAATCTCATAGTAGTGAAATAGACACAGTTGTCAATGTAATGAATCTCATAGTGAAATGGACACGGTTGTCAATGTAATGAATCTCATAGTAGTGAAATGGACACGGTTGTCAATGTAATGAATCTCATAGTAGTGAAATGGACACGGTTGTCAATGTAATGAATCTCATAGTAGTGAAATGGACACGGTTGTCAATGTAATGAATCTCATAGTAGTGAAATGGACACGGTTGTCAATGTAATGAATCTCATAGTAGTGAAATGGACACGGTTGTCAATGTAATGAATCTCATAGTGAAATTAAGTGACACAAGCTGAGCTCATTAGCATTTTATGCAACTATTTGTATAAAACTTTGATTAAAGTGTTCTTAGTATAATGTTAACATTGATGCATGCCTTTATTACAATTGTCTTCTAGCATTGTTAGAACAGTAGATTACGTAGTAGGAATTTCATCAATATTTTTTAATATGTATGGTAAATTACGTCATCGGATTGTTTATATGTTATATCTTAATACCAGGTTTGAGTTCTCTCAATTACAAGTGATGCTTTAGTAAAGCACAATACTATTAGTACCTTCTAAATATGCCTGGAAAATTAAGCCTCCAAAACGTACAAAACTCAGCTTGTGCCACTTCAGTTATGTGTAACCATGCATGATTGACTAACCAACTTACATATTAGTATCTTTTCAGCATTTACTACTACTACTAATTGCATGCTTCTGACAAAAAACACTGTCATCAGTAATTGCCTTTACCTCACCTGCCCAGTAGGGGCACCTCAGGTTTGACAGAATAGCCAAATTAAACCTTAGCCGTTCTATCATCTGTGCAGTACCCCTGCTGGCAGGAGGTATCAGCAGTTACAGAGTCAGATTGAACAGCTGCAGGAAGAAAACTACAGGTTAGAGTCGCAGAGGGAAGATTTTCGCATCAAAGCTGAAGTCCAAGAAAAAGAACTGGTGGATCTGTCACAGAAGGTAGTACACATCGTTTTGCTGTATGCGTAATCAGATAACCTGAATGATTTCCAATGTTAATGTCAATTACAGGTTTCCTTGACAAGTTAATGGTTGTTCACCTTGAATCATGTTCTACAGAATTTGCTGCTGTTCATTGTACCACCTGATACCACATTATATTTGTTTTCAGAAATGATTCCTATGGTCCTGCACGTACATGTATTCATATATCCTACACACAAATGTAACTCCAATATATATTCCCTCATATCCTTCCTTTCTGTTTGATCTGTGACAGGTCACATTGAATGTCAAATGTATGTCTAGCTCTTGTATCCAGTATATTTTATATCTGACCTTAGACTCTCTCACAGTCCTCAGAGCATCGCATCGCAGAAAGAGCTGTTTTGTACATGTATGTACAAATATCTACTGCTCAATTGTAATGTGGTCCCTCATTGACTACATAGGGCTAATCATTTGTTACTGCGATGCCCTGGCAATTGCCCATGGAGTCGAAGTAACATGTCAACAAATGATTAGCCCTATGTAGTCAATGAGGGCCCACAGTACAAGGATATTCTAGTACAAATATTCAGCAGATATTGGTAGATACAAAACAGCTAATAGCGTTGCTCACAAGGACTGCTGAGAGAGTCTAATCTGACCCTTGTTGTGACTTCCTGTGGTGTGGGTGTAAAATACATGCAATGTAGTGTTTACTTGATCCCATTAATTTGAATAAATTACAGTATATACTCATCCCAGCTTGTGGTGTTGACTCTGTACCCATTGTCTTTACTGGGACTGTACATGTACTTTCTATACTCAATTTCTGTGGGAGTCGTCCCAGGGACAACACTTACCTTGTCCTGGACCAGACAAAACTGCAATGTTTTCTTTTGGCTGGCCAAAGCATTTGCCCTGGCCTTTGTTGGATGTAAAAAAGATTAATATGAACATTTTCAAAACTTTTGTAATGTATTTGCCCTGCCATTCATTATCTTTGCCCACAGGCTGTCAAAAATATTTGGTCAGACGAAAAAGTTAGATATGAAAATATATGACATTATTTTATCTGCAAATTCTTGTCTTTGCCTGTTGGATTTCAAAACTATTTAGCTCTTGACTAACAAAGTCAACATATTTCTTGTGTTAGTCTCTTCTCTCCCTCCCGGCCCCTCCACCCTCCCCCCCCCCCCCACCCAACTGCAAAGGTATTTTACTGGATCAGCGCTAAGTGAAAAATATGCTACATGTTTCTAAGATATTTCTCCTACCAATCACTGTCTACATGATAGAATGAAGAACTGATGACCCTCGCTGAAGAAGCCCGAACATTGAATGATGAACTTGACATTCTTAGACACACATCAGATAAACTTGCCAAATATGAAGCCATCATTGAGACGTACAAGAAGAAGTTAGAAGAACATAGTGACTTGAAAAGACAAATGAAGATTTTAGAAGACAAGAATACAACATACATGCAAACTAATATAGACTTGGAAGAGGTAATGTACAATTTATACGACATATCTTACTTCATGGAGTTAAACCATGGCTTGCATTGGTCATAGTTACACAGAAGATCGCTAAAAGTCTAAGGAAAATGTTGTTTTTAGTTGAAATGTATGTCTTTGCTAAAAACAGAGAAGTGGACTTGACTTCTTTGGCCGACACCATTCCGTGGATGGACAGTTCAAATTTCATTTGTATATCTGGTGTTATCTTTTGTTCTCCCCAAATTCTCTTGTAAACAAGAGAGACCTAAAGTATCTTGAAATGGAGAATAGTCCATGGCTGCCTTTGTTTCTGTTTTTCACTTTGGGAGTTTCATTAGTATAAATTTTGATTATATGCAATATTGTATAAGTTGGTAGATTAAACTCCACAAGGCATGTTAAATAGGAAACACACAAAGTGAGACTGGAGAGAGTATATATGCAAATGAAGTGCTTACTGAGGAGTCCATTGAATGTTGTTTGCTGGAAAAGCCCCTTATCTTCATTAGAAAAAAGACACCTTTTACTTAATAGAAAGATACATTTTGCACAAAAACAAAGCAACATTTTTCATGGGTTTTGGAATATCTGTCGTATATTTATGACAGTTCCGGCTACATTTCAATTCCCCCTTTATATGATTGTGGGGACAGATGGGAGTAATTGTAGATGATGGTGCTAGAAAACTTTATATCAGTTCTTCATAATTATTTTATTTTTCATTTCAACAGGAGGTTAAAAAATCTGGTGCTCTTAGATCACAAGTTGAAAATTACAAGAAGCAAGTTTTGGAGTTACACAGTCAGTTGACGGAGGAAAACAAGAGGGCAGATAAAGTCGAATTTGAACAAAAGAGATTGCAGGAAAAATATGAACAGTTACATCGAGAAAGAGTGGTAAGGAAAACTAAGTTTTGACAATTTTAAGTTAGTTTGATGTAAATTATGGAATGAAGGTCAGTTTATTGTCAAAGGTCACTGTGACAGAGAGTAATGTATACAATAAGATGTTAGAGGAAATACAGAGAAATGGTGAAGATGGTGTCAAATACAGAGAAATGCTGAAAATTGTGTCAAATGCATGACTTGTTAAATATGAAATTACTGTTTGGAATGAAACCACAATATTAGTTAATATACATATACCTTATTGTAAAAACATTCAAATTTGTCTAAGCACCAGGCAAATATCAAATGTAATAAAAAGACACACGTACAGACACAGATTACCAATGTAAAAATGTAGGTATACAGCTAATAAAAATGCTTACTTGCACTACAGAAATTTGACTTAGAACAATATCATCAAAATTGCAGTTACAGTGAATTACTCTTTGCCAAGTCCAAGTTTAAAAGTTTTACAGCAGGTGAAATAAAGGACTTCTAGATATTAAAAGACCTGTAATTGGAACACTTAGAAAACAGGTGAAAGTGTTCCCAACTCACCATAGCTATGTAAAGAACCCAAAGGAAAAGTTGACTTCCTGACTGAACAATACTTAAAAATGTAATGAATTGTTATTGAACCAAGTCAGGCCTACTATAAGGTCTTCTCTCTGTTTCTGTTAACAAGGTCATTTTAGCTGAGAGATCGAGGTCATTTTCAGTACGCAAATTATTTCACAGAAAGCAAAAGTGTGGACTTTGGTTCTGAGGGATAGTGTTATTCCAAACCTTTTCATTATATGATGGATGGACTGTCAATGTGATTGATTAGTGGTTTGATTGAAGTTTGTTATTTGACACTTTTGAATTTGTCATCGTTTTGTGAAGGGGAAACAGAGAGTGACATCTAGTGAAAAGTGACATTCTGTGATCAAACTCTCACATATCAGTGACTTTTCATTTTATCCTCCATCCACTAATAGAAATGATCTTTTGTTCTTGTTTTACTTACAGAGACTTGAAGCAGACAGAGATTCACTGAAGGAAACCAATGAAGAATTAACAATGAGTCAGTTAGGTAGTCCAATACATGGACGCCCTAGATCACCTGGTAGTCCAGACACTGTGCCCATATTAGGAGATATGGTTCCTCCAGAAGTCAAGTAAGCAATAAGATCAACTCTTACAACCAACATGTTGTAATAATGAAATATTTGAAATCAATAGGCTGGGTTAGCTTAACAGAAAAATTTCAAAGGGGAAGCACTCCTTAAATGTTGTAATGTTCATTCATTAGCTATTTCACTTTCATAAAAACAAAACATGTGAAATGATTGTGTTCATTGATGCAGGCCTAATTGTTATATTGCATGCTTATTAGCAGGAAAGCTTTGAGAAACCAGTGACTGTATATCTTTTATAGAAATGGTTTTATGAGAATGTGTGTGAAGAAAGGAGAACATTAAAAAAAATCACAATTAACTACAAAGTTTTCTCTCAGTTAAAAGCTGTGGTGTTTCACAGAGAAATTTGCAGGACAACATTCTGGTGTATTGCTTAGTTATAAGTGAGTTCTATTTACTTACAGAGAAAGACTTTTAAGACTGCAACATGAAAATAAGATATTGAAATCACAGCATGGTGAAAGTACTGATGGTGAAACACAGTTATTGAAAAGTCTTCTAGATGATTCAAATGCTAGGACAGTAGAACTTGAAACAGAAAATAGGTAAGGTTGCTGCAAGTTTAGTTATAATTCACTCTCTCACTCTCTGTCTGTCTGTCTGTCTGTCTGTCTGTCTGTCTGTCTGTCTGTCTGTCTTTGTCTGTCTGTCTCTCTCTGACTCTCTTTGTCTCTGTAGATTCTTATTCTCTTATTGTACCATGGAATATCACAGAACACAAGGCACAGTTCTGCAGAATTCCAGTCATTCAATTCTAGATTGCATCAATCTTGCAGTGCGCCCTCAACCTGCCTACCAGTATAAACTTTTGTTTGTTCTCCCCCTTGTCATATTGTAAAGATTTGTCTGGTGATGTGTTGTACTATATAAATATTCACTATAGAACAACATTGATAGAGATATCAAATGTAAGCAATTTATATAATGTATGTTCTGACCAAGATATCAAATGTAAATATTTGTGCATCGGTGCAAATAATCTCTGGTACATATATAATAATGTATATTATTGAATTGCTCTGAGCATGTCATTTGAACAGTATGACAATGCCAGGTATATTTCATGACCTGCATACAACATATGCATAGCTTTTACCTGGAATCTCTTAACCAGTGGATATTTTATACATGTACTTTAGATAAGGACATTCTGTGTTCCAGGCTTTTTAAGTACATCACCAAAAATAGTCATCTACTTGGTAGATCCATAGACCCTATACGATCCATAGACCCTACACGATCCATAAACCCTTCGTGTGCATTTAGCTTTTGATCTGTCTTAGTTGACGACCCTCATCAGAATGACAAATTCCATAGTTACGGAGCGGTCAGCTGTAACTATGGAATTTGTCATTCTGATGAGGATCATGAACTGAGACATCTGAAAGTTCAATGCTAAACATTTTGAACTGATTGTGTGTTATATAACCTATGATAATCATTTCAGTACAAGTGTAGTAAACAATCAACATTGTAAACAAATATTGTTTTGATATATTGTGTTTCAGGCGTACAAATCAGAAAATTATGCAGCTTGAAGCTGAGTTGGAAGAAACGAAACATAAGGCAGCTGAAGTTGGAAGCATTAATAGTAGCGAGGTATGTAACAATGAGATGAGATATGTGTGGTACTAAGACAGTGTCAATGAGATGAGATGTGTGTGGTACTAAGACAGTGTCAATGAGATGAGATGTGTGTGGTACTAAGATAGTGTCAATGGATTTGTGCTGCTTACAGCATACTCGGTATCAAATCATTATTTTCTATTTTCTCTTGATTTGAACTGAGAATGTGTTTGAGTAGAGTGCAACATCCGTCAATAATGCCACTTACATAGACTCTAAGACACACTGTGTTGTTAAGCCCTATCAGGTTTTTAAACCAGTGAGTGATAGCTGATAGCATGGCATGAATGTCTTATCTTGCAGACTACTACTAACCACACATTTTTCAGAGCATTTATTTACAGAAGCGGCAACAACAACAGATCTTTAAGTTTATGGTTTGCATTTTCAATTTAACAGAAAAAGTTGAAACAGTTTATTTTCAAGGTGCATACTACTTTTACTTAATTCATCAAGAAAAACTTGATTTGAATTTAACAACACTTTTTCAGTATTCTTGGTGATATTATCGTATTAGTATAATTACAGTGTATGTGTTTTGGTTAACGAATTTACCCTTTTTTTTCATCAACAGTTGCCTGAGCTCAGGAAAAGACTACAGGACAGTCTGTAAGTATAAACTGTTCAAAGTCAGAATGTTCACAAAACTATTCAAAGTCAGAATGTTCACAAAACTATTCAAAGTCAGAATGTTCACAAAACTATTCAAAGTCAGAATGTTCACAAAACTATTCAAAGTCAGAATGTTCACAAAACTATTCAAAGTCAGAATGCTTACAAATCTTCAGATCCAATACATCAGATTTTCAATGAAGAAGATATTTTGTTTGTTGGTGTGTTGATTACATATATTTAATTTGTCTACAGTAAGTTAGTAATTTTCTTGAAATTTTCTTTCTAGGGAGAAACTTCGAGATGCTGATCTTGACATACAGAAAAAGGATGCCTACATAGACGACTTGGAACCAAGGATTGTTACAGGCAGTAAGTATGATGTTTATGATCATTGAACATGATCAGATTGGGGCTTGGTTGTTGTTTGTACTGAAAAGTCGTTACTATTCATTGCTCTTAATTATTCAAGTTTAGGATGTTGTGGCGCTAACAGCAACCACATGGGTGGCCAGCTTCACCTTGAAGTTAAACATTTTGCATCCGTCGTAACTCATGTTTTTCCGTTCCTTCAGATGACAAGATTGTTAATCTTCAAGACATGTTAAACAAGAAAGAAGAAGACATGAGAGCAATGGAAGAAAGATACAAGAAATACCTTGACAAAGCCAAGAGTGTGATTAGAACATTAGATCCTAAACAAAACCCTGGTGCTGCACCAGAAGTACAAGCTTTACGGAATCAATTGTCAGAAAAACAAAAACTTATAGAACATCTTGAGGTAAGATTGATAGAATTTAAATACTATCATACTAGGGCTCAGCCAATATAGTCATGCCAGTTGCCATGGAAATTTAAATTTATTATTACAATTTGTGTAATCAGTAATATTGAACATGAATTTCATTTTTGTGACAAAGTGATGCCAGATAATCAGATTACCATGGAAATTGCTATATTTAAAAACAACAAGAACACGTATATGAAAATAAATATTTGGATGTGGTCTTGCTGTGCTGATACTTGCTATTACTCAGTTTATTAATCACTGTACATTCTAGATTGTGAGATAGTGTACAAACTGTTCTGTTGACGTGACTGACTGACTGACTGAATGTTCATGTGTAACTGTAATTATGATTTCTCTGGACATTGATACATAAATTGTACATTTTTCTTTGGTTTACAGAATGATAGAGAAAAAACAAAGTCAGTGAGAGAAACAGAAGAAAAATTAATAGTTAGTGCGTGGTATAATTTGGTAAGTGAAAGGCAGTGTTTGGTATAATTTGGTAAGTGATAGGTAGTGCTTGGTATAACTTGGTAAGTGATAGGTAGTGTTTGGTATAATTTGGTAAGTGATAGGCAGTGTTTGGTATAACTTGGTAAGTGATAGGTAGTGTTTGGTATAATTTGGTAAGTGATAGGTAGTGTTTGGTATAATTTGGTAAGTGATAGGTAGTGTTTGGTATAATTTGGTAAGTGATAGGCAGTGTTTGGTATAACTTGGTGATAGGTAGTGTTTGGTATAATTTGGTAAGTGATAGGCAGTGTTTGGTATAACTTGATAAGTGATAGGCAGTGTTTGGTATAATTTGGTAAGTGATAGGTAGTGTTTGGTATAACTTGGTAAGTGATAGGTAGTGTTTGGTATAACTTGGTAAGTGATAGGCAGTGTTTGGTATAACTTGATAAGTGATAGGCAGTGTTTGGTATAATTTGGTAAGTGATAGGTAGTGTTTGGTATAACTTGGTAAGTGATAGGCAGTGTTTGGTTATAACTTGATAAGTGATAGGCAGTGTTTGGTTATAACTTGATAAGTGATAGGTAGTGTTTGGTATAATTTGGTAAGTGATAGGCAGTGTTTGGTTATAACTTGGTAAGTGATAGGTAGTGTTTGGTATAATTTGGTAAGTGATTGGCAGTGTTTGGTATAACTTGATAAGTGATAGGCAGTGTTTGGTTATAACTTGGTAAGTGATAGGTAGTGTTTGGTATAATTTGGTAAGTGATAGGCAGTGTTTGGTATAACTTGATAAGTGATAGGCAGTGTTTGGTATAACTTGATAAGTGATAGGCAGTGTTTGGTTATAACTTGGTAAGTGATAGGTAGTGTTTGGTATAATTTGGTAAGTGATAGGCAGTGTTTGGTATAATTTGGTAAGTGATAGGCAGTGTTTGGTTATAACTTGATAAGTGATAGGCAGTGTTTGGTATAACTTGATAAGTGATAGGCAGTGTTTGGTTATAACTTGATAAGTGATAGGTAGTGTTTGGTATAATTTGGTAAGTGATAGGCAGTGTTTGGTTATAACTTGATAAGTGATAGGCAGTGTTTGGTATAACTTGGTAAGTGATAGGCAGTGTTTGGTATAACTTGGTAAGTGATAGGTAGTGTTTGGTATAACTTGATAAGTGATAGGCAGTGTTTGGTATAACTTGGTAAGTGATAGGTAGTGTTTGGTATAACTTGGTAAGTGATAGGCAGTGTTTGGTATAATTTGGTAAGTGATAGGTAGTGTTTGGTATAACTTGATAAGTGATAGGCAGTGTTTGGTATAATTTGGTAAGTGATAGGTAGTGTTTGGTATAACTTGGTAAGTGATAGGCAGTGTTTGGTATAATTTGGTAAGTGATAGGCAGTGTTTAGTATAACTTGGTAAGTGATAGGCAGTGTTTGGTATAACTTGGTATAACTGCCTGCATGTCTCTGTATTGTGTGTGTCTGCATGTCTGTGTGTATACATGCATGCATATCTGTCTACGCCACATATTCAATTCTCTATGTCTTCTGTTCTCCACAGGGAATGCAATTACACAGGAAAGCAGCTGAAGAGAGGTTAGCAAACAGTGCAACTGGTCAGTCATTTCTGGCCCGACAACGACAAGCTAGTACTAGAAGATCACAAACTATCACACCAGGGAATACTAATAGCACAGCCAGGTGAATACAATTATATATCCACCAACCACCTTGCATCTAGGGGAATATCGGTCTGCTTCTTGCCACCAGCCTTGCATCCAGGGTGTATATCACTCTAATACAACATTACCCGACTTGCTTTGCGGGCATATGCTATGTTGCCCTAACACTTACTATCTGCTATCCATCTGGGGTATATGTGATATATTGCCTTGCATATTGCATTATGTTCATCATTGTACTGATGCTAGCTGTAGATCCAATTATGTAGGGAATATATGATATATTGCCCTATACACACAGTGGCTAATACTGTACTAAACATGGGCCATATATGATATATTACCCTTGGACTGATCTACAAAGTATGTAGGGCATATATGGTGTTACCCTATGATTCACTGCATTCTGACTTGCTTTAAACTACTGGCATGATGTAACACTGTTGTTATGGTGATCGGTAGCAACCAGGAACACTTAACAGAATGACACTGGTATACAACTACATTTACTAAATACGGATGGTGACTGGGATGTATGGTTTGCTGCACCTGGGAAGACACTAATATTTGTAATCTGGCTAGATTAAAATGTTTCTTGTCTTGTTCTGTTTCTTTTGTCTGCCAGAAAGCACCAGCAAGTTCCGATAAACTGACTGGCTACTCCTACTAACAAGCAGTATTTCAAAGCTGTACTTAGACAATGGTGTAGAAACTAACAAGGTGTCAAATTGACTACCAGTTGTGAAATGACTGGCATAAATGTTAATTTTATGTACTAAATGTTAATAAGCTCTTGGTAAAAATGGTTTATAGCATCTTCTTCTTCTTTATATTTTAAAAAAAATAACTTTTTCTAATTGAAAAAAATTGTGTTATGTGTATATTGCATGTTTTTTTGTTTTTTGTTTATAAATAACACAGGTATAGAATGAATGAAGTATTTATATAGAGGTATCAATCTGTATATATTCAATATTTAAAATTCACAATCTGAGTTGTTTCAGCTCTCACAAAGTTACTATAGATGTATGTTTTCTATGTATACTTTAATTGGTGTCATGCCAATTAGTTGTGTAATTTGTGAAAAGGGTATTACATCATAGTGTGGGGATATAGAGTGATGATAGTGATATCAAATTTCATGTTTTTCATATTTTGCTAAGTAAACAAAATGGTTCATGAAATGAAAGGATTTTATCTTCACAATGTAAATAGAACTTTGTAGAATATATGTACATAAATGTGAGACATTTAATAAGGGATTTTTTTCTCAGAGAAATTAGAAAAGAAAATAGACAGTCACGCTTATTTTGATTTAGAAGCATATTTATGAAAGATGTCATTCAAATGCATAACCTTGCCTAATTCAAAACAGGTCGGTTTTTTTTTCTGTTTTTGTTTTTTTTGCTTTCATTTAATATGATTTAATAGCTTGTTTTGCAAATAACAACACAGGCTTCAACAAATACAGAGAGATTTTGAAAACAAAGATTAAAAGAATAAAAATTGTATCACAAGTGTAAATTAAAAAGAGTATAGCCATGACAGCACAAATATCACAATACTAGTGTGAGGACCCATTAGTTTTATAGAGGGGAGAAAACACTAAATTCAAGAGCTTGTAATTACCACAAAAGTAAAGTACACAAGGTGAAAAGAACTAAATTCAATAGCTGTATCAATAGCCACTATTTACAGGCACGAACAAAACTCACAACTTTTATTATTAAAACATAAATTGATAAATGTATTTGAAATAGTAGACATCCAATCATTCCAAGTACTCAGGTAGGTTTTGAGGGCGACAAAATATAGAACTGTTATTGTGAATTTCATTATTCTGTGCCTTGTCTAAATATTGATTTCAAAATATGGAAAAAAAAAGTATGCAATTTTCAGAACAAGGACTGATAATTTTGATGGACATTCACAGAAGACATTGTGATATTTTTCAGCCCATTACAGTTACTACTTTGTTTTCATAACCAAATGATGCAAACTTTACAAACACCAAATTTTTAGTGGTTTCTTAAAATGATTATTTGAAGTTACAATGTGCTAAAATTGTTCATTTACCAGCAAGTTTTGAATCGTCTTTGTGCTTTGTTGAGAAATTACTGTAAACTAAACAAAAAAATGCCATGTTGTTGATGTTGAAAAAGTAAGAGAACACTCTACAAGATGACTTGTAAGGCCTCAAAAAATATTGTGATGTTCCGATTACGCTCAGTTTTAGAATACATGTAGGTGGGGTAGGTTGATTTTTAAAAAATTTAAAAACATTTTTTTTCCATGTGTGAGTGCCTAGTTCAGGTAGTTATGTTATCAGATGTACAGCCATTACAGATTGGAAGAACAGTTTTATATTGTCTTTTTAAGTTGATGTCAGTTTCTGCATCAACTATTTGCCGCAAGATTTCTAAAGATTGTGAAAACAGGAACACTTCAAGACATTATGACATGTATAACTTGCTGCTGCTTTCATTGGTTCAATTTTCTTTCTTTTTTTTTCATCTTTTTTTTGTTCTATGTGTGCAGGTTTCCCTACAGAAAATGATGATATTAGTTGGTTGCTACTGCTACACTCAACAAGCCTGTCCAAACTAGCCTTTTTATGTTAAAACACTGTCTAGATAATTTTTGTTGCTGTAATTTTCTCTGTGTGTTATTATTTTCATTATTATGTGTGCTGCAATATTGATTAGTGTGATGTTTATAACTGTGATGTTATGTTCATTGTGTTGTTATGTTTGGTTGCACAAATTGTGGCAAGACTGAAGGACACTTGACCCAGTATTATGATTTGTACCTCTGTAAGTTTGAAAGTCAAATAAAATGATGGAGACTATTGCACTTGGAGTTGAGATGTTAGAGTACAGGGGTTGAGTGGGGGGTTAGGGAGGGGATTGGTGAGGGTAAGGGGAGGCAGTTAGGGAGGGGATTGGTGAGGGTAAGGGGGAGGCAGGTGCTTTATCCAGTGCAAAATTATTACAAGAAAGATAGGGTTGTGTCCTTCAGTGTTTTCAAACTGCTTTTAGCATATACAAGACAAATAAGCTGGATTGCCTTCTGTGAAGTTTTCGTTATCATTTCTACTACACTTAGAATCAAAGTACGGTGCTATTTCTTGCGAAGTTATATTTTCAGCATACAATAAAAAAATAATCATAAAATCAGCTTAAAAAAAAATGAAGATTCTTAGTAATTCTATGTAATAATGCATTGACAAATCATGGTGGAGGGGTTTGCATTTTTTATAAAAGTTTTTCAAATTTATGCAGATTTCAATAAATTTAGAATCATGATTGAAATGAAAAAGTAGGATTTTTTACTGCCTGCACTTATGCCTGAAAACTTAGAAAAAAGAACGCAATGCAAAGCTTTATTATCTTGGCTTGTGTAATGTTATATGTTTTGTTGATGTTTGTATTTGCAATGTTAGCAGTAAGTCAAATAGGTAATATAGTGGAAAATTACTGTTAAAGTTTGATTTACTGTGGCCACTGACTACTGGAGACTGATTAGCTTTGTTGGGAATATTTCTAAAATGAATGGTTTCTACTTTGCGAGGCAGTCATGAAACAGTGTAGCCTGGCTACTAGTTAGGGATATGACATTGCAGAGAGTCATATTACAGTGTAGCCCGGCTACTAGTTGGGGATATGACATTGCAGAGTTGACCACTCATTTCCATTTAAACAGGCAAGAAACAGCAAGAGTCTGAGATAGAACATATTTGCTCGTGGTGAGACACTCACTCAGTCCAAATGTTTTGGTTGTTTGCACTTCTTCCACAAATGAGACAGCAGCTACATGATCAATTTCTTCTAAGGTACAAATCAAAAGTTTACAAACAACGTTATAGCTGGGAATCTGATAACGGAATAACAGCTAGACACACAGTGACATTGATGGCTGCTATGTGGGAATATATGGATGTGAAAACATAGGATAATTATTCTATGATTGCCTCACAATGTTGAAATCACACATTTCAGGCAGGTCCCCCCTTTGGGCTCTAATATTGTTTATAGCATGAAGTTGATCCACAGTAACCAAGAATTCAGAATGTGTACTCACAAAGCATGAATCACCTAAGTTATCAGATTGTGTGATATGTTTAGTTGTCTTGCTTCCTTCTATTGTCACTTTACAGTATGTGATGGACAACACTGAGGAAGCACCCCTACACACCAACATATCAGACATTCTACAAGTGTCATGTATTATTAAACTCATTTTGTTCATTGCTTGCTTTCACCAGATAATATCCCAATCAACATTTCCTTTCACTGCCTTTGTGTAGATCCCAGATACTCCAAAACATTACCTTATGTTTTCTGTAATTTTCTCAATTAACCCAAATTTCAATTAAGTGAGACTTCTTGTAAAAAAAATATCACATAATCAAATTTAATCTGTATAGATTTATGAAAAGTAAATTTACACAAATCTTTTATTTTTGAAAAAAAATACCCACCAGGCAGTTAAGGGTCAAAGGTGACAACCTGTGGCTGTTACATTCCCCCTCTCCCTCCCACCAAATCTTACCTGATATTCCCAGAATTCATTGTATGACCGTCATATATAACTGATTAATACAAGTTATCCCTTTCATCTTTTTCTTTTTTCCACAGTGAATATTTTGGTTACTAACTCTTGCATGCACTGTAATATGAAAAAAAAAGTTTTATCATCTTCATCTCTCTACTCGTCTCGTCTCGTGACTGTCTTTCTTGTTGAAGAGAATCATGGATGTCTAACAGGAAGATTACTACTAACACCCACAGCAGCTATAGACCCTTTCAGTAAATAGCGCCCTCTAGTGGTACAATACAGCTGTGATGTAGACAGCTGATAGGTCAGAATTTTATATATAATTAAATACTAGACATTCCATTTAAGTCTTTCTATATTTCAAAATTGAAAAATTATGAAAGAGCCCTGACCAGCTTACTACAAATATGTACATCACAGCTGTATTCACACATAGAGGGCGCCCTTCACCAGAAAGGTCTGTAGTGTCTGATTTCTGATAACTTTTTCAACTCTCATTTTCATATTGTAACATATATGGTGGCTGTCTGGTAAGGTAATTGATACAGACATTTCACAAGGTCCCTATTGTCTTGACTGATTTGTATTTCCTCTGGTAACTCTCAACTTTTCTGTGTACATAGCTGTATAAATGGCGGCTGTTGAACATTGTATGTACATGTAATGTAATGTATAGATAGGTACACAAGTGATAGCTTCAGTCAATGTAAATTCAATATTTTTCATCAAGATAATTTTTTGGTGAATCTTTAAGAGTGTTTTTATGATGTTTTATGTAAGTTTTTTTCTCTGTAAAATTGTAATATATGCCAAGATATTTCTCTATCAGTCAGCATATTGTTAGCACAACTGGCATTCTTATAGATGTAGGGATGATGCAATGTCTGTCTGTATGTGTGTAATTGGTGTGTGCATGTTTGACCAGAAACCCTTGCCTGCTTCTCATATTCTAGATGGAGTAGATGCATGGTACTTTGTCAAGGCATGTGTAATGACCTCTGACATGACCCAGATGTTCAGATCATCAATATGCAAATTAGGGCAGACACTGGAATAATTGGGATTTAATGTGTGCATTATGTTTTGTTTTGTTCTGTGAAAATTCATTTATTGATAAAACAAAAAATCATGCACAAGACAAATGAGTTATCAAATTGATTATAAATATGCTAATTAAAATGTTCTCAATGGTCTGTTTATGCATGGCCATCAGATTTACAAAGATACTAATTTACATATTATGTATATAGGAATGTGTACAGGTGATATATTGAAAGGAGATGATCTGATCAAGTGAGGCACCCGTCTGGAAATTTGTATAAATATCCACCAAACTCATTCATTCGACAAACTACTTTTCAATGTACTTTGAAGAAATGAAGTCATATAGGTCATTAAAAAAGGATGGCATATTATGTTTTGATGGGATAATGGTGTCAGTTGTGCTTCAGTGCTATTGGCGTATTTTTAAAAATCTCTCTGTAAACTGAATTTTCAGTCTATAACTTTCAAACAGTTTTTGTAGTTAGCAGCAATAAACTTGTGGTGTTGAGATGTAAGTTGTGTCTCGGAGAGGAAGCAAGATTGCAATCTGTATGGTATGAAATACACAATGTTCTGACATGGAGATAAGATATGCCATTGTGGTGGGACAATCACTTGTTGTGAGTGATTAACATGAATAACCATGACAACCACATATCTGTCAGTCTTGCTTCCTTTGCCAAAATCATTGAGTGGAGACTATGTACTATGGTGAATGTCAGTAGAATTAGGATTCCAAAACAAAGATTTGATGGAAAATCAGGAATAGAGTATCTTAAAAGAAATGTCTTCATAAGTCTCACTGCCAGACTTCATGACATTCATCTCTCTGTAAGGTGTATAAAGTGTGCCCTCAACGGTGAAGTCACTGACTTGTGGCAAGTTACTCCTTGCAGCTTTGTTGTTTCAGTGCACTGTACAGAAGATTACTGTCACATTGTCTGGCAGTGAGAGTTAGTACGGCTTCATTAGAACTTCATGTTTTCAAGAAGTTTATGCGGAATGAATATTGTTAACTGTGCAAGTGAAACTTGACAGTAGCGTCACATAATGAATGGTGATTGCATAGTCTCAGTATTTGCCGTCATTTCAACTCTATTGTAATAACTAAAACATTTCAGTATCGGTATTCCTAATTTTATTTGTCGTGATTCGCTAAGTATTCATGGAGTTCAAAGGTTAGTGGTCAAAGGTGAAACCATTCTCTGCACTTCAAGAATGACACAACGAAGAACATCTCCCTCGGGGTCTTCAATCTGTTCCAATGCAAATATTGAAACTGGAAAAATGATGTGTACAACAACCAAACCATGATGTTGTAGGCAGTTGCTCATACTTTAGACTGCAACAAAGAATTAATTTATCGTTCGCATATATTTCTTTTGGATATATTTTGATGGTGAACTGTCTGGTAGATTTTATTAGAAAACTTCTTTTTTGTAGGAAAAATGCACATCAAAATTTTCTTTACTTTTATTCGTGTTTAACAACTCATTTATTAAAAGACTGGGAGATGATATGTTGGCATGGCAATGCCCAAGTATTAATCCATCAAAAATCAGTTTCTTGAAATACATGATTTACATTCACTAAATGTTTCAATATACAAGATTTCTTTTCTACCTGTATTAAATGGATCTTAGTTAAACTTCAAACAGTTTTACTTTAAATAGTAGATTTTTATTTTCTTTTTTTTTGTCACTGCCAGTTTTATTTTTATGGTTTGTATTGATTTGTTGGTGTTTGGCATAAGTACTTGAGTTATGTTTATTTTGTAGTAGTTTTAATTCTACAGAGCTGCGTGTGTGTGATTGTTTTTTTTTTTACAACCTAACCCTATCCTCCCACCATAGTTTACTTTTAATATTTTTAATAGTATATTTCAATTTTTTAGATAGCTGTATTAATCCGATACCAGTATCCTGATGTACTGTAGAACACATCTTTGCAAGTTTATCACTTTTAAGTTACTTTAAAGTTAGTTAATGTTGACTGGAGTTTGAAATGTGCATTGCCATGTAAGTTACACTCTTGTTGGAATAGACATCATGTCAGTTTCTATGTACCCTTTCCAAGCTATGTATATTTCATAATGAAAGCTAGCGACAGTTTGCTTTCCACAGTCATACATACATACATATTCATCTTAGGTTAAGAGATGTAATAAGTCAGGAAAAGAACTGTTTACACAGCTTAGATCGTCACACTACAATCTCTTGAGATAGGAGTGTACTTATCTTTGTATGTGACAGGAAGTGTGTGTGTGTGTGTGTGTGTGTGTGTTTGTGTCTGTGTGTGGGGCATGTACATGTATGTCAGTGTGTGTTTATAGACATGTGCAGGCCACTGTAATACATGCACATTATTACATGTTAACGTGTGTACGTTAATGTGCATCATGTACGTTCATGTGTGCATGCATATTTGCATCATTATTTGCATGGTGTGTGTGTGTGTGTGTGTGTGTGTGTGTGTGTGTGTGTGTGTGTGTGTGTGTGTGAGTGAGATGCTGTTATAGTGTTGTGAACACTTCCTGTTGGTTTAGAAGTCCAGCATGTCATGGTATTCATTCCTGTTTCTATAACTACCATACACTTATTAAAACATTACAGTTGTGTAGTATAACATAAAGTATGTCAATAGATATCAAAAATCAAAGAAACAGTTAAAGTCAGAATTCTACAGGTAGCATAGTTTGTAGGGTAAGCTGTGACAGAGCACCCTCATATATCGGCCTACTCCTTTCACATATGTATGAAGCAGGCCGGTGAGGGTGGAGCAACACATGTACAATACAGTTCACAGGTAGTGAAGACTTCACATCTTTGATAGCTATTACACAGTGTATATGTACAGAGATACAGTATAACGCAATACCAACAAATATCAAAATTATCAAGGGTACAATTACATCTTCATGAAAACTCAGTAGAAATTGTTGTTTTTATCAATTTTACTATTTCTGTCAAATCTATCAGACTTCGACCTTGAATTTTTCCATGTAGAAAAGTGGGGTCATGGGTCAGATGAAGATGTAAAAGGTCAAAGTGCAAATGTCAGGTACTGGTGTATATATGTAGATAGAACCCTCTTCCATGTTAAAACTTCCTTATACCCTGTACATATATTTAACCAATGTATTTATATAATAATTACTGTATTCACAGGGATGATGTAAACCCTTGTTTTAATTCATACAAACTGACAGTGAATGCAGGAATAATTGAAATAAAACATTTTTAATATACCTGGATATATAACTGTGTTTTGTTTGAGAATAAGAGGGGAAATAGGGAGAGAGAGAGAGAGAGAGAGAGAGAGAGAGAGAGAGAGAGAGAGAGAGAGAGAGAGACAGACAGACAGACAGACAGACAGAGAGAGACAGATGGAGAGAGTGATAGATGGTGAGAATAAGAGAGAAAGGATAGTTGGTGGGGAGGGAGGAAAAGTGATGAAATGGCAGGAAATATTTGATGAATACATGTCATTTGTTTTGCCAAAAAATGTCCTCCACGATAAATAAAGCTTGGGAAATTTGATTAGTATATATTAATATATTCCAATCAACTTTACTTTGTTTCCAATAAATAGTTTTTGGAAACCCACAGACAATTGTTATAACCATATTTTGAAGTGATTTTTAGTCCCCATATTTCCTGAGGTGGAGCGCCCTCTGGTGATACTTCTTTCAAAAATGGGTAACCATAGTATTGTAGGTTATACGTAAGTAGGAAGTTGGAAACTGGTTTTACTGTAATCCAAGGTATTGCAAAGAGACATATGGACAGGACTGGTATATGTCAAACCACACTTCACACAAAATTGGACAATAATACTACAACACACTTAAATATTTATATAAAACTTTACAGCTGAGTTTATTTAGATAAATGTACTACAAGTTTAAAATTGCCTTTGAGGTTTAGTTATGTTATAAATAAAAAGATAACCTGATATATGTTTACTGAGTTGTATGTAACTATAGCAACAGTTGATACACAAAAAATCAGCAACACTATGATGTATAGCTGGGTGGCAATAAAATCATTAAAGTGACACATACACACACACAAGTAGTGTTTACACAAATTATACATAAAATAACAATTAAACAAATCCTAGCATAATATTACTGAAGTCTACATTTGATGACAATTAACAATTGTCTTCTTGCACTGTTAGAATAGTTGATGGCAGAATTGGGATTTCCTCCACATTTCATTACATGTACCCCGGTATACCAAATTATGTCATTAAATCATGTATGTATTATTTAGAAGTACCAGGTTTGAGTTCAATTACTAGTAAGTGATAGTGAAGTACTGGTATACTGCAGTACAGTACTATATGTTCTGTATTCACAGCAGATTTGGCACACATCAGGGGTGGGGGTGACATAAACAAACCCTGGATTTTATGGGTAAAACCCTTCCCTGTCATTGATGGTATTTAGTCTTTGTTCTTAGATTACCACTTGCAATTCTCAGTACATGCAATAACTTTTTACCTCATGCTAGAGGGTCAAAATAGAACAAGAAGGTTGACTTATTCTCAGTACGTACCTGTAATAGCATTTTACCTCATGCTAGAGGGTCAAAATAGAACAAGAAGGTTGACTTATTCTCAGTACCTGCAATGGCTTTTTACCTCATGCTAGAGGGTCAAAATAGAACAAGATGGTTGACTTATTTACAGGCATGCCTATAGTAATGCATGTGTAGCATGTGGAGCAGAAGTTATTGTTTTGACAAAGAAATCAAATGTTTTGTTGTTTTTATGATACACATAGGCAATACTCTATTTCAGGTACCGACAATTAAAGAGGTCAACATGTCTTTCCATCGTTTTGTGATGGAAATGTTATTCCAAATGTAATAAAGACAATATAAGTAACCACATAAATTACATCTCTTGGAACCGGAAAGTGAATGCCAATGCATGGAGTTGTAATTACTTGTTCACCATCTACGTTATTATTAGTGAAATCTATTGTACATGTAACCTACTAGCTTGCTGTACTGTGTACATCACAACAATGATGTTCTTTCCCTGCATTACCTGCACATGTATTGCTTTATATGTATTACAACCAAAACTAAGTGACTATAGCATATCATTAGGTGGCACAATTTTAATTTTCACTTGTTTGTTGTTGTTGTTGTTGTTACAAACTACACACTGAAGCAAAATACAGGCACTGATAGTAATACAATGTTACATTTTACTTCAAAATGAACACAAATCAATAGTTTTGTGTTTGAATCTTTATTGTCACATCCAACAGTGTTGGATTTGTGATCACAGTGAGATCAAATGTTGTTCACTAACAGTATCTCTATTTTGTTTGCATAATTCAACAACACACAACCTTGTGAAATGCAAAAACATCATGACAGCTAAGTAAAACTCTATGCTCTCTTAATTTTGGTAGTAAATTTTACTTTCACTATCAATGTGTTGACAAACAAAATTAAAATTCATAATTCAATCAAATTATCATATACTCATACACAGAGACAAATAAATAAGAAAGAAACTTCAAAATAATAATAATAAAATATCTTAGAAGACGTTCTGCTCTGTACATTGCATTTCACTTGCAAGAACTTTGCCAAGAGTAAACATTAATGGTCTATAAAAAATAACAATTTTACCCTGTTTAGCTCGTCCCTCACCTCACCTCAAGTCCCACAGAATTGGTTCACAATAATCTATATAGTTTACATTGTACAAAGCAAAAAATGAAAAATAACGGCCACATTTAACATGATTATGGTGAGTAAATAAGTGAAGGAAAGTATATTTAATATCTACTATTAAAAATGACATAGTTTGTAAGTGGGGTCAGACTACAGCTAAAATTTGTACAAAATACACACACAGATACACAGATACATGACTTGTACATACTAACTTAAAAGTTTATATTATTATATAGAGGTGTGTTTCTACCTCCATGATATATAGAAGCAGACCTGAGTTGGCACACTGTGTGCGATTCTTAAATTTACTCAAATACACTTGGTGATCAAGATAGCTGCATTTTTCAAATTTATTAGTAACCAATTAAATATGTCATAATGTCAATCATATCAGAATACCCAGTGAGTGCTTTATCAGTTATTACCCATGACTCAATATTTGGATTATACTGTAAAACGGTTATTTAAAATAAAATTCTAGTATGAGTTGATTCAATCCAGGTCAAAAATAGTAGCAGAAATAACAATTTATATATATATATATTATATTATTGTGAATTTTTTAAAGTGACACTGGCCCTCTTTATTTCTATGTTTATAATGATTTGACAGTCTCTAAATTCATAGAACATCTATATGACCCAAATTGAGCCCTCTATGGCCAGTTTGTGAAAAATCACATCATCATAAATGTAGGTGATAGGATGGCACCACCACTGGTGCATATCAGGATGAACATGTAGCTGTGACCCTAATAAAAAATGTACCTGTACCAGGATATGGTTTGTTCAAAATAAATACTTAATTCAACGTTTTCTGTCCCTAAAAACTAAAATTTTTCGGGAAAGAAAAGTCTTTAATATTGTTCCTTTCCAGACTAGCTGTATTTACACATTCCAACTAATGTATGATTTGTTGAAATTGTTGTGTTAACAGTTTTATTTCAGCCTCTTCTCTCACAGCTGCTCTTGATACATAAATCTACAGTTTTTCTTTGTGGCTCAGTAACTGCTTGTTGACTGTTGGTCTTCATTGACAAAGTAGGTGGGTGGCTAGTGGTAGGTTACGAGTAATTGAACTTGTCTGTTGGCTTACACATACAGCTGGGTGATGTCTTGATTGATCTATCAGCTGGTAGGCTACTGGTTGCTTGGTTATGGTACATGGTCAATTCATAGCTAGTTCATGTACTGTTGGTCTTTGTCTCGACCAACTTTTAGCTGGTATGTCAGTGGTTGGTTTGTCAGTGGTTGGTTGGTTAGTCAACTGGTTGGTTGGTTGGTTGGTTGCATGGATTACTATATAGCATAACCACCAGTCCATATTCTGCAGTTATCTGTTTTGATGACTACCATACCATAGGATATGACTGTGTATTTTGTAACCTGTATTCCATGAGTGGTTCATGTGTCCTTTGATGACTGTCAAATAGTATTCAGACTTTGTTACTGCCATGGATACCACTAAGGTTATTCTGTGCTTTCAATGGTTTATTTTTCTCTACAAATGTGATATAGGCATAAAATATACTGCCAACAACACTGCAAACAAAGAACAGTAATACAAGTCATTAGTTATCATTAGATAATAATCAGTTGACCTTGACATGTAACACATACATCATACACAACTCAGTCAACTCAGTTTGTCTTTTTCCTGTCAATACAGAGCTAGAGGACTTAATTCCCGCCAACAGTGTCAAAGGGGGGTGAGGACTTAATTCCTGGCAACAGTGTCACAGGTGGGTGAGGACTTAATTCCTGGCAACAGTGTCACAGTTGGGTGAGGACTTAATTCCCGCCAACAGTGTCATAGGGGGGTGAGGACTTAATTCCCGCCAACAGTGTCAAAGGGGGGTGAGGACTTAATTCCCGCCAACAGTGTCAAAGGGGGGTGAGGACTTAATTCCCGCCAACAGTGTCATAGGGGGGTGAGGACTTAATTCCCGCCAACAGTGTCACAGGTGGGTGAGGACTTAATTCCCGCCAACAGTGTCAAAGGGGGGTGAGGACTTAATTCCCGCCAACAGTGTCATAGGGGGGTGAGGACTTAATTCCCGCCAACAGTGTCACAGGTGGGTGAGGACTTAATTCCCGCCAACAGTGTCAAAGGGGGGTGAGGACTTAATTCCCACCAACAGTGTCAAAGGGGGGTGAGGACTTAATTCCCGCCAACAGTGTCAAAGGGGGGTGAGGACTTAATTCCTGGCAACAGTGTCATAGGGGGGTGAGGACTTAATTCCTGGCAACACTGTCAAAGGGGGGTGAGGACTTAATTCCCGCCAACAGTGTCACAGGGGGGTGAGGACTTAATTCCTGGCAACAGTGTCATAGGGGGGTGAGGACTTAATTCCTGGCAACAGTGTCAAAGGGGGGTGAGGACTTAATTCCCGCCAACAGTGTCATAGGGGGGTGAGGACTTAATTCCCGCCAACAGTGTCAAAGGGGGGTGAGGACTTAATTCCCGCCAACAGTGTCAAAGGGGGTGAGGACTTAATTCCCGCCAACAGTGTCATAGGTGGGTGAGGACTTAATTCCCGCCAACAGTGTCAAAGGGGGGTGAGGACTTAATTCCCGCCAACAGTGTCACAGGTGGGTGAGGACTTAATTCCCGCCAACAGTGTCAAAGGGGGGTGAGGACTTAATTCCCGCCAACAGTGTCAAAGGGGGGTGAGGACTTAATTCCTGGCAACAGTGTCACAGGTGGGTGAGGACTTAATTCCTGGCAACAGTGTCACAGGTGGGTGAGGACTTAATTCCTGGCAACAGTGTCAAAGGTGGGTGAGGACTTAATTCCTGGCAACAGTGTCAAAGGTGGGTGAGGACTTAATTCCTGGCAACAGTGTCACAGGTGGGTGAGGACTTAATTCCTGGCAACAGTGTCAAAGGTGGGTGAGGACTTAATTCCTGGCAACAGTGTCAAAGGTGGGTGAGGACTTAATTCCTGGCAACAGTGTCACAGGTGGGTGAGGACTTAATTCCTGGCAACAGTGTCAAAGGTGGGTGAGGACTTAATTCCTGGCAACAGTGTCACAGGTGGGTGAGGACTTAATTCCTGGCAACAGTGTCACAGGTGGGTGAGGACTTAATTCCTGGCAACAGTGTCACAGGTGGGTGAGGACTTAATTCCTGGCAACAGTGTCACAGGGGGGTGAGGACTTAATTCCTGGCAACAGTGTCACAGGGGGGTGAGGACTTAATTCCCGCCAACAGTGTCACAGGTGGGTGAGGACTTAATTCCCGCCAACAGTGTCAAAGGGGGGTGAGGACTTAATTCCCGCCAACAGTGTCACAGGTGGGTGAGGACTTAATTCCCGCCAACAGTGTCACAGGTGGGTGAGGACTTAATTCCCGCCAACAGTGTCACAGGTGGGTGAGGACTTAATTCCCGCCAACAGTGTCAAAGGGGGGTGAGGACTTAATTCCCGGCAACAGTGTCACAGGTGGGTGAGGACTTAATTCCCGCCAACAGTGTCACAGGTGGGTGAGGACTTAATTCCTGGCAACAGTGTCACAGGTGGGTGAGGACTTAATTCCCGCCAACAGTGTCAAAGGGGGGTGAGGACTTAATTCCTGGCAACAGTGTCACAGGTGGGTGAGGACTTAATTCCTGGCAACAGTGTCAAAGGGGGGTGAGGACTTAATTCCCGCCAACAGTGTCAAAGGGGGTGAGGACTTAATTCCTGGCAACAGTGTCACAGGTGGGTGAGGACTTAATTCCTGGCAACAGTGTCAAAGGGGGGTGAGGACTTAATTCCTGGCAACAGTGTCACAGGTGGGTGAGGACTTAATTCCTGGCAACAGTGTCAAAGGGGGGTGAGGACTTAATTCCCGCCAACAGTGTCACAGGTGGGTGAGGACTTAATTCCTGGCAACAGTGTCACAGGTGGGTGAGGACTTAATTCCTGGCAACAGTGTCACAGGTGGGTGAGGACTTAATTCCTGGCAACAGTGTCAAAGGGGGGTGAGGACTTAATTCCCGCCAACAGTGTCACAGGTGGGTGAGGACTTAATTCCTGGCAACAGTGTCACAGGTGGGTGAGGACTTAATTCCTGGCAACAGTGTCAAAGGGGGGTGAGGACTTAATTCCTGGCAACAGTGTCACAGGTGGGTGAGGACTTAATTCCTGGCAACAGTGTCACAGGGGTATTGTTCATTACAATCATGGGGGAGTTAAAGGAGAACCCCACTCTGGGGAACTGCCTGATGGGAGTCAGCAGAAATAATATATTCATGGTTGTACAATGAATATTCATGACTCCTGAGTGCTTATTACCTTCAGTGTAAAACATCTCCCATGATGCAATTGCCCACGGCAAAGATATTCTATAAAAGCACAAGGTCAACTTGATGTTTCTTTGAAATCGCAAATAATTGTAGGTGACATAAAATCATGAAATGACTCAGCAGAATCCATAGTGTATGAAAATGTCTATATTTCCTGGAGTAATGTTCCACTTTAATGAACTGAATGTTCAGCATGCAGTCATTTTGTGGTCAGGGTGTATTACGTAACATGTATAAGAATCTAGAGTTATGGACGGAGTCTGTGACAACACTAGCCTTCAAAGGAAAAGAAATCAGTTTAGATAACCAATGGGGCCTTATGTATGAAACACAATGGCCAATTAAGTTGATACATTTGAGAAATGATGACAGATTAGATGTCTGGTAAACAATAAGCCTTCAAGTTCTATAGGCCTGTGTACAGCACATGGATGTCACTTAGTAATCAGTCTCTGCAATTCTCAGTTCTAACACCTCCATGCACACAGAGCATAAAAAAAATGACCACCTAACATTCTGCTATTGAACTCAACCTGGTGAATGAAGCAACTGTGCTGTGGCTGAAAACACTTTGAACTGATCTGTGGGATGTTAATATTGAATTTCTGAGAGCCAAAACCACTTACTATGATAGTGAATTTCCTTGACTATAATTTTATTATAATTTATATATTTAAGTGAATTATGATTGACAGAATCCTAATCTTAAACTTCAAATGGAAATTCATCTGTGTTGGTAATGATAGTATTCAATTTGAACTTTTGTTCCAAACACAACTTGAAAATTTACCTGAAATTTTTGACTGCACACTTCAATCCTAAACTATTGATAACAATTTGACATGTCTGAAGGTTCTAAACATAGCAATCATGCCTTAAAACACACAGATGGGTACTCTCATTACAAAGCTATATACGTACTGGTATGTGCTGCCTAAAGGGATCTATGTTTAGGATGTCTGAGTTAGAGATGGGGTATGCTTTTTGCATTTATTTTGTCTTTAGGGTGTCACCTGCATACATCGTGCACCTCAGATTTTATATTCTTTTTAAGATCACTGGACCAGCTGTACATTATTCACGCGCTCACTTAAAAGGGTGGGGGTAGAGTAGTGGGGGTGGGGTTGGGGGTTTAGAAAATTAGCTACTTTTCAAGTCTGATAAGGAATAGGGATGTTCTCATGCTAGCCATACACCCCAACCATTCTCCCAAGTGAGTATCCACCCGCCACCCAAACCCCCATCCCCCACCCCCAGCTCTAACCATAATTTGTAAAGATTACAAAATGGCAACTGACTGCATTCATAAACATGATAAATAAACAATCGCACAAAAACTAAAAGCTGCCGTCTGAGAAGAAAAATGTAAAAATACTACTAACAACTTTTAAGGTTTTTAAAGTGACTATATGGATGAAGATTGGGAGTTGATAAAACAATTTTATCATGGCTTCCTACTTGAAAAATCAATGTGAAACAACATAGACCAAGTCTGTGTTTGTAACTCAATACATTACAAAAATGTAATGTATTGAGTGTGTAAAAAGTTTGTTATTGTACGTACAGCTTGTTTGTAGTGGAAAGCTCTCAGCTTATCAACAGCGCCCTCTATCATGAGTGAACAAGACTGACAGTTTGCAGTCAAAAGCTCTCAGCATATCAAAAATATGTTGTGTACTGGTTAAAATTATAGTACTCATTTTACACATTTTATTAATCTTTTGTAATTTATTGAGGTATAGACAAGGGCTTGGCATATGTCCTTGAAGTTGATTTTTCAAGTAGGAAGCCATCATAAAATTATTTCATAAATTAAAAAAAATCCCCAATAAATACCAAATCTCCATCCATATCACAACTAAACTAACATTTGGTAGTAATATTTTTATTTTTCATATCAAGACAGCAGATTTTTATTTTTTTGTGTGTAATATCATCCACATGACCACTTTTTGATAAAATAGAAATATTATGTGTTGGTGTAATTTCAATTGACCTTACCTGATATTTAACCCTATAAAGTTAGTCCAACTGAATATATAGTCACCACCAAATATCATACCTATATATGTCACAAAAATATTCTGTAAAGAACAAAAAACAAGATATGATATTAGTTAGGATGTCATTGTCATCTGAAAGTATACATTCAGATACATTAAATAACTCTAACATTGTTACAATAAACAAACTATAGATGGTACAAATATCAATTCTTTTTACTGTCTGCTATTCATTGCATATTGAGCTACTTCACTATTCTCACTGTATAATGTATTCTATTTTCATTTGTTCTTTTGTCCAGCTCAGACGTGCAATAGGAGTTTTAATATGAATGTCATTGTAATGTAGAGTGGCCATGTTTAGTAGATAATGAATGTGGACTACTAGCACACACACACACATCAGAGAGATATGTAACCACACATACACTTGCACATTACATGCACATACACGACTGTGCATATGTGCAAGCATGCATGCATGTATGCTCATGCACACAGACACACACATACACACACACATACACACACATACATACATACATACATACATACATACATACATACACACACACACACACACACACACACCAGAGACATGTGACCACACCTACAATTTGCATATTACAGGCATATACATAACTGTACATACATACATACATACATACATACATACATACATACATGCAAGCACACACACACACACACACACACACACACACACACACATACACACACAAAGCACTGTGACTCATTGTATGTATGTCCAATGGACTGTTATCAACAAAGATTACCCTAAAAAAATGTATAAATAAATCTGTGTTCATTTAAGGGCTATCGGTATGTTTCAATAATAGTCAATATCTGGATCACAGGGCGATTAAATTCACACAATAGAGGAATCAATATCACCTACTTGTATGTATAATCTATCACTTCAAACAACTACAGTTTTAGTTCGCGTCTGTCTTAGTCAACACAAGCCTAGATTACCAACATTGTAGCACTAATGCAAGAACCTAGGACTGAATCATTGGTCTTTTAGTTACACCACTGCCATTATCTTACCTTTATACAGCCAACCATTGTAGTAGTTAGGGCAGAATTATAACTTGTACATAAAACTATTGAATACATTAATATAAATCTGAAAACAAACCATAGCAATGGAGTTACTATTAAATTGCGAATGATAAACTCACACATATTCTTTGGAAGTATGGATATTGAAATAACCATATTTCATTTTTGATGAAAACTTTGTGTAATCTTCATTTTAAAATACTGAGATCATATTTCAAATGGTATCTAGAAACTTAAAGTAATACAAGTCATGTAGAACTGTCATATATTTCATTTTTTTGTTTCGATGGTAAAGGGTTTGAGTTAATAATAGTGAGTATAGTTTCACATTGACAATATAATCCCATGAAATCGATGTTAGTTTTACATCATAATGCTTCAAGTATGATTTCACAGACTAATACAAATTCAAGCCAGTAGGCAAGAATTTGTAGTCTGTGGAATCATACGAGGAGCATTATGACGTAAAACTAACATTGATTTCATGGAATTATATATTTATCACATAACTAAGTATTCCCCCATATTTTTCTAAAATTTCAAATAGAATTTTACGAATACTGCATCGTTTC
The DNA here is from genome assembly GCF_964340395.1 of Glandiceps talaboti. Lineage (NCBI taxonomy): Eukaryota > Metazoa > Hemichordata > Enteropneusta > Spengelidae > Glandiceps > Glandiceps talaboti. The sequence continues at coordinate 4,693,830 of NC_135554.1, forward strand.
ATCGCACTATATTCTTCATCGCATATTTAAAAAATGGTGACGACTATGCAAATTACATAATCGCGTGACCTGTCATGAGGTAAAGCTTACCTACACGGTACCAGTCATACTATGACGTGGTTTCTCAACCAAAATTATCAGTTATAACCTTGCGATGTACATGTAATATCAAATTTAGTTTAAAAAGTAAGTAGAATTTGTCTGAATACGACCTTTGTTCCATTAATTTAATCATATTTGTTCGGGATGTGTAACTACAGAGCTCTGAGCTCGATGGAAAATCGGAAGTAAGCTTACCAGCTGCTACTTCGATAATCTATATGATTTTTTAGATAGTCTATAAAATTTATCAAATAAAAATAAAAGTACCTCTACCTATCAAACTCAGGCCACCAAGGGATATATGTAATGTGTGCATTTATGTTTTGAAAGTGCATAATTATTACGATAACTTGATGGTAGCATAGGATTGGCAGGAACATTCAAACCATAGGCAGAAAAAAATAGTTCAGTAGAATAGGGGTGATATGGGATTTTGATCTGCCCTGTTTGACGTCACACAGGTGAAGATTTGCATGTATTTATGTAATAATCTGCAATATTCAATCTACAAAATGGCAATATAATAAAAGTTAACACTGGTGCAGTCTAGTACTCAAACAGAATACAGTACTAACAAATGTACACTTCACAATTTGCAAAGCTAATAATGTAGCAGTGAGGGGGTGGGGTTGTTAAGAATCTCAAAAATGTTGATACACAAACAAAGTTACAGCAGTGAGTATTTGTACATGTACATGTCAAATCTATTTGGCTTCTTTACTCGCTTCATCAGGGTTTTCATTCAAAATTATAGCACAACGTGAGTGAACTTCATTTGATTTGAGTTAATGACTGTTATATTATGGTAAATTATTATCATGGTAATTCTACACTGAATACTTACCCCATAATACATGATATTAGAAATTATGGTAAATTATTATCATGGTAATTCTAGCCTGAAGACTTACCCCATAATACATGATATTAGAAATTGTGGTAAATTATTATCATGGTAATTCTAGCCTGAACACTTACCCCATAATACATGATATTAGAAATTGTGCAAGAAATGAGGGATTATTCCATTGTGTAAACTCCATAGCTGTGGATAGCTCACCAGTGAACAGAGCCAATAAAATAGCAGGTATTAACATAAATGCCGCATTATAAAATAAAACACCATATTTGCCAAGTTCCTGAAAATAAGAGAAAACATAACATTTTATAACTAAATTCAATCTGATGACGTAGTTTGTTTAAGTTTTCAAATAAAAAGTTCAAAGTATAGATGACTGATGACATCACACCACAATCTCTATACGAATAATTAAAGACACATCTCAGTTCAGGGTGAATATTGGGATGAGAAGAACCTTTATCTGGTCTCACAACAATTTCCGTCCTCCTTCAAATCATTAGTAGAACATTATGTGATACTAAACACTGACAATCTTAGAAAAGGAGATAAACCTGACCACAAAATGAAATTAAAATCAATATTTCAAACTTTAAAGAGAAAGGACTCTTTGTGTATTAAGAATGTTGTTTTAATAAAAACTTGGATTTCAAAGGAGATAAAATGGGTGGCTTCATTCACTTTCAATTAACAGTATGGACTTGGCATCGATCACAACTTACATGTAGGTGGAAGCAATATATTGGCCTTGGTAAGGAACTACATGTAGTTGTCAAGTGTTTTTATTTTTTAACAATACAAACAGTCGATAACACATTTGACAGATTCTGAAGTTCTAATCAACAACAGCTCTGTAATGATAATTGAAATTGTGTAAATCTAACCTATTTTATTTTGTTTAACATCCAAGTTTTATTATACATATTGAATTCATAATGTATCTTAAAAGTGTTAGCTTTCATCTAGGTAAAGTCTATACTTCATGTAAATGGATTACATTTTGCAACAGCAACAAACTTGTGTGTTTTACAATTGACATAAATGTGGATGTGTACATATTCTGTGCAAAAGGTACACCAGGTTGTACTCTACTAACATTGAATGGAATGTACTTCACTGCCAACACAACAAGTGATAAAATTATCACACAAACAAGTTGTGACAAGGCTGACATTGATGAGGGTACCTGTAACTTTAATACACCAAATAATACTATAAAATGAAGTGATATCTTTACTCTGGCATTGTTCATACAGTATATATAATCTGACTCCCTAGGCATATGTTGATTTGCCATAATTTATGAGTCTGACTCCCTAGTAGACTGAATGATTCATTCTTCTTAAAACATGATTACAGGAGTATACATAGTCTTGTTGCTAGACGTTCGGGCTTTCTTCCAACATGATAAGCAAACAAAGCTCGTATTGAGGGTGGAACGCTCGGGTGAACTGTATTGCAAGAACACCTGAGGTCTAGCAGTTAGATTAGGAGTATACATAGTGGGGATGCCAATGTGGTCTCTCTAACTATACCGTACCAATACCGTATAGGACTTAGACTAGAGTATACACCATGATTTGAATCTTCAAGTCTAAGTTCTTAACATATGATAATTTATCATATCAACCTAGAAGCTGGGAATTTATCCAATGTATATTGTGTATGTATTGGAATAAGAGGTTTGTAACTGTATGCACATCTTTAACTCACTGCACTCACTAACTACTTGCTATAAATCACATGTAGTGAGAGATTATAGCATTGGTCAGAATAGTAAATGACTTTTAATCTGGTACACATATGTGAAGAAACAGACACTATGCAGTCCAATCCCTACATTCACTATTGAATAAACAACTCATTCATCTCGACATCACTTTAAAGACTTGCTGGTTTTAACATTTCAATATTCTGAAGGACAACAACTATTTGGGTTGTGCAAATTTCTTGATTGATCACAATGAGATATTTCCTTTATTTGTGACAATGATGTAGCAAATATCTATCTACAATTTGAATTCTGATTTAGAAAATATTGAAGAATTGATCCTAACAACAGTTTTGAGGTTTTTTTGAACTATTCCTTTCTGTAATAGATTCTGTATGATAATTAACACATTTACATATTTTCTGACAGTTATAGTAAAGGCTACAAACTGAGTATACGTGTGTGGGTGAAGTTTTTACTACATATGTGAAAGGCATTCACAGTAACCTCATACTTACTGCACACTTAATCACAGCTCACAATTGACTGAACTCAAACCTAGTATTAAGAAAACTCACAAACGATCCAATGATGTAATAATTTATCATACATAGCAAAACATATTCAGGAAATCTGTATACTATGTAATCAACCGTTTTAACAAAGTCAGCAGACAATTGTGATATAGCAGTTATAAAAGACATGCATCGACATTACAGCATTATGCTGGAATGTGGTTTTTTTAGGTATTTTTCACCTGAGTACGGTACAATGCTTACAAACTAGATGCTTTGTGCCATTTTAACAAGAACAATCCTATGTTTACTTTACATTTGTGTTCTGTCACCTAATCCATGGATTTTGACAAAACAACCTTTGATATCGGATAAGCTATGTATGTACGTATGTTCACCTTTGACCTCTCAATCTAACTGCTGACCTCACCTACTGATAATGCAAGCATCAACAACAGATGGTATAGAACAAACATAGTGAAAATTTGAAAAACTGTAAATGTTGACTGTTTTAAATTAAATGAAGTAATATGTTTTAAATTTTCATGACATGAACTTTTGTTTATCTATGTCAAAAATAGGTCCATTCCATTACCAAAGCAACTATCACCATATACTGTACACCTTTAATATATAAGTTATGTATGTATGTATGTATGTATGTATGTATGTATGTATGTAAGAGCATTACTAAGGTTGATACCATAATGCTTATTTCATTAAAATTATCGAGGCATATTAAATTTTCACCCCGATTCACAGCAGTCTGAACGACTATTTTTGATTTCCATTTCCCTGTTGGCAATTTCTAGACAACATGTATATCAATGTTTTATCAGTTTTGGACACATGATATTTTTATTAGGTAGTTTGTATGAATGATATTATCACCAAACTTGGTCTGCATTAATTTATTGTTCTGATGAAAGTGTCAGACACAAAACAAAATAAAATAGTT